>NC_084634.1:40336003-40340890 GCF_033978795.1 Nerophis ophidion
TGAGATGCCAAATCCAACCACTTTCATGTGGTATTGGACAGAAAGGAGGACTTTCTTTTTCCCTCCATTTGAAAATGCGGACGTTATCAGCACCACTGTCTAATTCCAATCAATGCAAGTCATCAGAATCAGGTAATACACCAACTTATATTCTTGTCTTCATGAAAGAAAGGAATCAATGTGTGTTAAACATGCTTGTATTATCATTAAACACCATTAACTTGTTAACAAAAATGTATCTTTCATAAATAAACAAATATAAATTATAAATAGGAATGAGGTAGTTCTCCTCGACTTGGTCAATTGAAAAGTAGCTCACATGCAGAAAAGTGTGAGCGCCCCTGGCGTACATAGTTTGAGAATTAATGATTTATGGATTTCAGCGGAATCAGAGTGCAAACGTGTCATGTGTTTGTTGTCCAGGAAACGGTGATTGCCATGAGTATGTTCGCCATGGCCATCCTGGGACCCTCCGGATGGATCCTGTCCCACCTGGAGGACTATAGGAAGAGAGACTAAAGTGGACTTTTGGACAGTTGACCCGTCTTCCGTGTCCTGATGGAGCCATCACCGCCTCCATTGCCACCTGACATGGGGCCCGGTTAGGGACAGTTTTCCTCTATTGTACACATTTCTGGGCATATATTGTGTGTACACGATTAAATCTTAAAACAAAGAAAAACATTTATTGACTTATTAATTAGTTTTAAGTAACTGATTAGAAAATGACATATGTGAAAATTTTCCCTTCATATTTCTATATTTCTAACAAAGACAAATCATTATTTCTAGATTTTCCAGAACAATTTTTTTTAAAGAAATTCAAAAGACTTTGAAATAAGATTTAAATTCGATTCTACAGATTTTCTAGATTTGCCAGAATATTTTTTTTTATTTTAATCATAAGTTTGAATAAATATTTCACAAATACGGCGTGGCGCAGTGGTAGAGTGGCCGTGCGCAACCCGAGGGTCCCTGGTTCAAATCCCACCTAGTACCAACCTCGTCACGTCCGTTGTGTCCTGAGCAAGACACTTCACCCTTGCTCCTGATGGGTGCTGGTTGGCGTCTTGCATGGCAGCTCCCTCCATCAGTGTGTGAATGGGTAAATGTGGAAGTAGTGTCAAAGCGCTTTGAGTACCTTGAAGGTAGAAAAGCGCTATACAAGTACAACCCATTTATTTATTTATTTATTTAAATATTCGTCTCAAAAAACAGAAGCTAAAATGAAGAATTAAATTAAAATGTATTTATTATTCTTTACAATAAAAAAAATACATTTACTTGACATTGATTTAAATTGTCAGGAAAGAAGAGGAAGGAATTTAAAAGGTAAAAAGGTATATGGTTTAAAATCCTAAAATCATTTTTAAGGTTGTATTTTTTCTCTAAAATTGTCTTTCTGAAAGTTATAAGAAGCAAAGTAAAAAAAAAAAAAAATAATTTATACAAACAAATGAAGACCAAGTCTTTAAAATATTTTCTTGGAAATTCAAATTCTATTTGAGTTTTGTCTCTCAGAATTAAAAATGTGGAGCAAAGCGAGACCAGCTCGCTAGTAAATAAAAACAATTTAGAAAATAGAGGCAGCTCACTGGTAAGTGCTGCTGTGACGGACTCACGCCGTCGTCTTGCAGGTTCCATGGACCACCAAGGAAGGACATGACTTTGAGCAGGTTTGACTTGTTTTATTTTCCAACACAAGCATGTCTGCGTTCGGGTCGCTCTTCCGCTGCGTCTCCCGTCTCCCTCTGCTGCTTGAACCGCTGTCTGCTTTTCAGCAGCGCGCACTTAAGTCCGCCTCTTCTTGTCTCCGTCGTATGTGTTTTTCTCGCTCCGCACCATCACCATCCCCGTTCTCTCCTTCTCCCCTTTTATACAGCGAGAGAAGATAAGTTAATCGTGAACACACCTGATTTTGTTTGTGGCGTCGCTCCCGGCACGCCCATCCCCGCCTCCTCGCCGCCATCTTGGGCCGGGCTCCAGCGTTCCCTGCCTCTCTCTCGGACCGTCGGCTCCACCTCTCCACAGCTGCTATTTGAGATATTTTTAGAACAGGCCAGCGGGCGACTCATCTGGTCTTTACGGGACACCTGGTGCGGGCAACGCGTGGGTGACCCCCCGGTTTAAAGCATCTGTGTGTGGACGACAGATCTGCTAGTTGGGTGTTGATGCTTCATGTATTACTGATTTTATTGCCATTTTGTTCTGCAGACTTCTGCTATTTTGCTGCTCACACATTTACTACCATGACTTTTAGCCCCCCCCCCTAACTCCAAAAGGGACAAACGGTAGAAAATCGGATGGATGGCTGGACCATGCTTATTTCTACCGTGGACAAGGGAGCCACATGCTGTACAAAAAGAGGTACTGACAGGACCAATATAAAACTAAAACACACTTAAAACTGTTAAGTGCATATATATATATATATATATATATATATATATATATATATATATATATATATATATATATATATATATATATATATATATACAAGAGGTTATTAAGAAGGTTAAAGCATAAATGGTTCGTTAAAGCAGTGTTTTTCAACCACTGTGCCGCGGGAGATTATCTAATTTTAACTATTTGGGTCAAAAAATGTTTTTTGCAAACCAGTAATTACAGTCTGCAGATTGTGTTGTTGTTGAGTGTCGGTGCTGTCTAGAGCTCGGCAGAGTAACCGTGTAATACTCTTTCATGTCAGCAGGTGGCAGCTGGCAGCTAATTGCTTTGTAGATGTCGGCAACAGCGGGAGGCAGGGTGCAGGTAAAAAGGTTAAACAGAAAGTGAGTGCCGCTAAGAAAAGGCATTGAAGCTTAGGAAAGGCTATGCAGAACGCAACTATAACTGAACTGGCTACAAAGTAGACTAAAACAAAATGCTGGACGACAGCAAAGTCCGCGCAATGTCCTCGCAAAAGAAGGATCAAAACTGATGTATTCTTGAATGCTATATGTAAGGGCGGCAATTTGATGTAGCGGGAGAGTTTTTATTTTTGCTTTTTTGTATTTACTTTTTTGTTAGTATAATGTCGTCCCTCACAAATGTTTTCTTTATTTGTTAATTACAAAATATATATTTTTTTACATAGTTTTTATTTTATTTTTATTTTTTTATTGAGCAACAAACATATCCACAATGTACATAAAAGTCCAGGCCTTTTCAACATATACAACAATTTACACGTCAGGCTGAGCAAATTGTTACTTTTACAAAACATGCCAATGGAAAAATAAGTAAAAGCAAATACAAATGGAATATTATTAATAAGATGATAAAATACAAAATTCAAAAAGACATCGTAGTCCAAAAAGGGCTAATTTCCATTAATCATTTTAGATTGGACGAAGTAGCTAGGGAGAGGGAAGTCTGGGCTTCTCTGCTTAGGCTGCTGCCCCCGTGACCTGACCTCGGATAAGTGGAAGAATAATGGATTGATGAATGGCATTTTAAATTGTGTGCCTTTCATTTAAATTTTGGAAGAATTTTCCTTAGCACAACTTTTTGTAAACTCCTTTTAGGATATATATTGTCTATGAATTACGCACGGAAAATATTCTCTTAACTAAAACTGCCCTCATATATTTGTGTCCATAGGGAGTTTTTTTTCTTTATTTTTTTTATAATTTTTATATTATTTTATAAACCCTTATTTATAAATTGCAACACTAATAATCAAAACAAGTACAATAACAGCGCCAGGGGTTGTAAACTCAAAGTAACAAATTATATACATATATATATGTATGTGTGGAGTGTGTGAGTGGGTGTTGTGGAGAGAGTGTGGGTGTGTGTGTGGTGTGTATGTGTGTGTGTGGTGTGGTGAGGGTGTGTGTGTGTGTGAGTGTGTGTGAGTCAGGTGAGTGTGTGAGGTGTGTAGTGGTGGAGTGTATGTGTGTGGGTGTAGTGTGTGTGAGTGTGAGTGGTGTGTGTGGGTGTGTGTGTGTGGTGTGTTGTGTGTGGTGTGTGTGTGTTTGTGTGAGTGTGGTGTGTGTGGTGTGTGTGTGTGTGTGTGAGTGTGTGTGATGTGTGTGATTGAGTGTGTGTGTGAGTGAGTGTGTGGGTAGTGTGATGTGTGAGGTGAGGGTGAGTGTGTGAGGTATGTGTGTGTGTGGTGGGTGTGTGTGTGGAGTGAGTGTGTGTGTGTGTGGGTGTGAGTGTGTGGTGTGTATGTGGGTGTGTGTGTGGGTGTGTGAGAGGGGTGTGAATGTGTGATAGTGAGTGTTGTGTTGATGTGTTATGAGTGAGTTGAGAGTGTAGTGAGTGTGTGGTGTAGAGTGTGTGGTGTAGTGTGGGTGTGTGTAGTGAGAGTGTATGTGTGTGGTGTGTGAGTGTGTAGTGTGTGAGAGTGTGTGTGGAGTGTGTGTGTAGTGTGTGTGTGTGTTGTGAGTGGTGTGTGTGTCGGGTGAGTGTGTTGTGAGTGTGGGTGTGTGAGTGTGTGAGTGTGTGTGTGTAGTGTGAGTGTGTGAGTGTGGTGTGTGTGAGGGTGTGTGTGTGTGAGTGTGGTGTGTGTGTGAGTGTGTGGTGTGAGTGGTGTGATGTGTGGGAGTGTGTGTAGGGTGTGTGGTGGAGTGTGATGTGTGTAGGTGTGTGTGAGTGTGGTGAGTGTGTGTGGTGTGTGTGTGGTGTGTGTGTGAGTGTGAGGTGTGTGGAGGTGTGAGTGTGTGTGTGTGGTGTGATGTGTGTGTGTGAGTGTGGTGTGTGGGTGTGTGTGAGTGTGGGTGGTGTGTGTGTGTGTGGGTGTGTGAGTTGGAGTGAGTTGAGTGAGTGTGGGATGTGTGTGTGTGGGTGTGTGTGTGGTGTGAGGGAGTGTGTGTGTGTGTGTGTGGGTGTGTGTGTGGTGTGAGGGTGATGGTGTAGTGTGTGATGTGTGTGTGGGGA
>NC_084634.1:40640910-40770910 GCF_033978795.1 Nerophis ophidion
GCTGCCACCACCATGCGTCACTGTAGGAATGGTATTCACGCCAAATACTTCAATGTTGTCTGGTCAGACCAGAAGATTTAGTTTCTCCTGGCCTGAGAGTTTTTCAGCTGCATTTTTGTTTGCTAAGAGAGAGCTGGAGAGGTGCTGCAAAGAGGAACGCTTGAAACTCCCCAAAGATAGATGTGCCAAGTTTGTGGCATCATGTTCAAAAAGATTTGAGGCTGTAAATTCTGCCAAAGGTGTATCAACTAAGTATTGAGCAAAGGCTGTGAATACTTATGTACATGTGATTTTTTTTTCCCAGTTTTTTATTTTAATTAATTTGCAATATTTTTTAAACAAAGTAATTCACTTTGCTGTTATGGGGTATTGTGTGTAGAATTTTGAGGACAAAATATTCTATTCTACAGTAATGGAAACACCTAATTTGAAAGATTTTTTAAACAAACTAATTCACATCACTATTATAGGGTATTGTGTGTAGAATTTTGAGGACAAAATGCATGTATTCTATTCTACAGTAATGGAAACACCTAATTTGATAAATTGTTTTAACAAACTAATTCACATCGCTATTATGGGGTATTGTGTGTAGAATTTTAAAGAAAAAATCAAATATTCTATTCTGCAGTAACAAAAACACCTAAATTGCAAGATTTTTTAAAACAAACTAATTCATATTGCTATTTTGGGGTATTGTGTGTAGAATTTTTGATGACAAAAATGAATATATTCTATTCTACAGTAATGGAAACACCTAATTTGATCAATTGTTTTAAACAAACTAATTCACATCACTCTAACAGGGTATTGTGTGTAGAATATTGAGGAAAAAAATCGAATGTATTCTCTTCTACAGTAATGAAAACACCTAATTTGCAAACTTTTTTATACAAACTAATTCACATTTCTATCATGGGGTATTGTGTGTAGAATTTTGAGGGCAAAATCAAATGTATTCTATTCTACAGTAATGGAAACACCTGAGTTGCTAAATGTTTTAAACAGACTAATCAATGTTGCTATTATGGGGTATTTTGTGTAGAATTTTGAGGAAAAAAATCGAACGTATTCTATTCTACAGTAATGGAAACATAATTTGCAAACATTTTAAAACAAACTAATTCACATTGTTATTATGGGTATTGTGTGTAGAATTTTGAGGACAAAATCGAATGTATTCTATTGAACAGTAATGGAAACACCTATTTTACTATTTTTTTAAAACAAACTAATGCACGTTGCTCTTATTGTGTGTAGAATTTTGAGGAAAAAAGGTGTATTTATTATATTCTACAGTAATGAAAACACCTAATTTGCAAGATTTTTCAAACAAACTAATTTACATTGCTAAAATGGGGTATTATGTGTAGAATTTTGATGCTAAAAATTAATTTATTCTATTCTACAGTAAAGAAAACACCTAATTTGATAAAATATTTTAAACAAACTAATTCACATCACTCTAACAGGGTATTGTGTGTAGAATTTTGAGGGCAAAATCAAATGTATTCTATTCTACAGTAATGAAAACACATAATTTGAAAACTTTTTTAAACAAACTAATTCACATTTCTATTATGGGGTATTGTGTGTAGAATTTTGAGGGCAAAATCGAATGTATTCTATTCTACAGTAATGGAAACACCTAATTTGCAAACTTTTTTATACAAACTAATTCACATTTCTATTATGGGGTATTGTGTGTAGAATTTTGAGGGCAAAATCGAATGTATTCTATTCTACAGTAATGGAAACAACTCAGTTGCTAAATGTTTTAAACATACTAATCATTGTTGCTGTTATGGGGTATTTTGTGTGGAATTTTGAGGGAAAAAAATCCAATATCTTATTCTACAGTAATGGAAACACCTAATTTGCTAAATGTTTCAAACAGACTAATTAACGTTGCTATTATGGGGTATTGTGTGTAGAATTTTGAGGACAAGATCGAATGTATTCTATTCAACAGTAATGGAAACACCTATTTTGCTATTTTTTAAACAAACTAATGCATGTTGCTCTTATAGTTTATTGTGTGTAGAATTTTGAGGAAAAAAGGTGAATTTATTGTATTCTACAGTAATGAAAACACCTAATTTGCAAGATTTTTTAAACAAACTAATTCACATTGCTATTATGGGGTATTATGTGTAGAATTTTGACGCCAAAAATGAATTTATTCCATTCTACAGTAATGGACACACCTAATTTGATAAATTATTTTAAACAAACTAATTCACATCACTCTAACAGGGTATTGTGTGTAGAATTTTGAGGGAAAAATCAAATATATTCTATTCTACAGTAATGAAAACACATAATTTGCAAACTTTTTTAAACAAACTAATTCACATTGCTATTATGGGGTATTATGTGTAGAATTTTGAGGGCAAAATCGAATGTATTCTATTCTTCAGTAATGGAAACACCTAAGTTGTTAAAGGTTTAAACAGACTAATTAACGTTGCTATTATTGGGTATTGTGTGTAGAATTTTGAGGACAAAAATCGAATGTATTCTATTCTACAGTAATGAAAACACGTAATTTGCTAAATGTTTTAAACATACTAATTGACATTGTTATTATGGGGTATTATGTGTAGAATTTTGAGGACACAATCGAATGTATTCTATTCTACAGTAATGAAAATACGTAATTTGCTAAATGTTTTAAACAAAGTAGTTCACATGGCCATTATGGGGTATTGTGTGTAGAATTTTGAGGACCAAAATGCATGTATTCTATTCTACAGTAGTGGAAACACCTATTTTGCTAAATGTTTTAAACATACTAATTGACATTGTTATTATGGGGTATTATGTGTAGAATTTTGAGGACACAATCGAATGTATTCTATTCTACGGTAATAGAAACACCTAATTTGCCAGATGTTTTAAACAAACTAATTCACATTGCTATTATGGGGTATTGTGTGTAGAATTTTGAGGGCAAAATCGAATGTATTCTATTCTACAGTAATGGAAACACCAAAGTTGTTAAAGGTTTTAAACAGACTAATTAACGTTGCTATTATGAGGTATTGTGTGTATAATTTTGAGGGGAAAAAATAAAATATTCTATTCTACAGGAATGGAAACACCTGATTTGCTAAATGTTTTACACAAACTAATTCACATTGCTATTATGGGGTATTTTGTGTAGAATTTTGAGGACAAAAATGCATGTATTCTACTCTACAGTAATGGAAACACCTAACTTGCTAAATGTTTTAAACAAACTAATTCACATTGCTATTATGGGGTATTTTGTGTTGAATTTTGAGGACAAAAATGCATGTATTCTACTCTACAGTAATGGAAACACCTAACTTGCTAAATGTTTTAAACAAACAAATTCACATTGCTATTATGGGGTATTTTGTGTAGAATTTTGAGGACAAAAATGCATGTATTCTACTCTACAGTAATGGAAACAGATAATTGAAGTCACTCCCAGAACATTTGGTTCCGGAGCAGAATAATTGTAAGGATGTGAAAGTTGTTGCTTTGCAGAACTGGAAGCAAAGATGGTTCACCCTCAGCAGACATGAGCTGAAATACTTTAAAGACCAGACGGTGAGTCCAAGTCCTTGAACCTGCTCCAACTTGAGTCAGGTGTGCTGGACCAGCTGCAGTCTCTGTGTTGCAGTGCCAGGACCCCATTCGGACCCTGGACCTGAAGGCGTGCTCTGCAGTTCAGTTTGATTATTCCCGGGAGAGAGTCAACTGTTTCTGGTAAACCTTCTCTTCGCTCTGAACGGGTTTTAATTTCATTTTCATTTCCTTCACATTTGCTAACCCCAAAACCAAGACAGGTTTAAGGCCACATTTCCACAATTCCACATGAGATGAACATGACCCAGGATAACTTAGTGGTTAAGACGGTTGACTTGGAAAGTATGTTGCTGGGTTTGAACCCTACTCTGGTTGACAGAATTTTGTTCCACCTCCATCATATTTTACCGAGCCAGGAGTCCTCAATAACAATTGTGTGTGGAACACAATCTTTCCTACCCAAGACTGAAGATAGCTCAGTGGTTATGACTGTTGGCTTGGAATTCAAGGTACTGGGTTCGACCCCCACTCAAGTTGGTAGTATTTTGTTCAACCTCATCATACTTTAGTGAGCCTGGGGTCGTAGATAACATTTGTGTATGGAAACAAATCCCTATTTCACAAGACCAAGGATAGCTCAGTGTTTACGAACGCTGACTTGGAAAGAGAGGTACTGGGTTTGAATCCCCCTCTAGTTGACAGCGTTTCGTTCAACCTCATTATACTTTACTGAGCCAGGAGTCCTCGATTACATTTGTGTATGGAAAAAAATCCAAACTATTTAAGACCCAGGATAGACCAGCGGTTAAGACTGCTGACTTGGAATGAAAGGTCCTGGGTTCAAACCTCTGATTGGTGGTATTTTGTTTTACCTCATCATACTTTACTGAGTCAGGAATCCTTGATTACATTTGTGTATGAAAAAAGATCTCACTCTCAACAAGATCCAGGACAGACCTGGGGTTCAGACTGCTGACTCAAAACAAAAGCTACCAGGTTCAAACCTTTCCCTGGTTGATGGTATTTTGTTCAACCTCATCATACTTCACTGAGTCAGGAGTCCTCGTTTACATTTGTGTATGAACAAAAATCTCCTCTCAACAAGATCCAGGATAGACCAGGGGTTCAGACTGCTGACTCGAACTGAAGGGTACTGGGTTCAAACCCCACTCAAACATAACTCTCTGGTTGATGGTATTTTGTTCTATTTATATATACCTGATCATACTTTACTGAGCCAGGAGACCTCGATTACATTTGTATATGGATCACAATCCTGACTTCTCAATACCCAGGATAGACAAGGGGTTAAGACTGCTGACTTGGAATCCTTGGTGCTGGGTTCAAACCCCACTATGGTTGATGGTATTTTGTTCTACCTCATTACACTTTACTGAGACGGTAGTCCTCGATTACATTTGTGTACAAAACAATCTCCTCTCCCCAAATTCCTGGATAGACCAGGGGCTAAGACTGCTGACTTGGAATTAAAGGTACTGGTTTCAAATCCAGCTCTTGTTGATGGCATTTTGGTCTACCTCATCATACTTTACTGAGCCAGGAGTCCTCAATTACATTTGTATATGGATCACAATCTAGACTCATCAAGACCCAGGATAGACCAGAGGTAAAGACTGCTGACTTGGACTAAAAGATACTGGGTTCAAATCCACCTCCTGTTGATGGTATTTTGAGAAACCTCATACTTTACTGAGCCAGGAGTCCTCATTTACATTTGTATATGGATCACAATCTTGACTCATCAAGACCCAGGATAGACCAGAGGTTAAGACTGCTGACTTGGAATAAAACGTACTGGGTTCGAATCCAGCTCCTGTTGATGGTATTTTGGTCTACCTCATCATACTTTACTGAGCCAGGAGTCCTCAATTACATTTATGTACGAGAAAAAAATCCTGTTTTCTCAAGACCAAGGATAGCCCAGTGGATAAGACTGTTGACTCAGGTGAAAGTGTGGGGGGTTCGAATCCTGGTTGGATTGTCATGTGATTTATAATTCTGCCTGGAGGCTGCAAGGTGATATATATTGTGAATATGTCACCTCTCTCATATAATGTAAAAATAAAAACTTAACTTTTTTTTTTTTTGCCAATTACAATTAATCTATTTTATATTATTTGTACCCAGGAGAGCTCATTGGTCAACGCTCTTTATTATTATCTTTATACTCCTATTCCCCCCCACCTCAGGAATTACACTCACTCGCACACACGTACTCACACACACTCATTCATACACACACACACACACAGGTAACCCCTGAGGTGTCATCATTGACTATTTGACTATTTGTTTTTATTTTTTATTATTTAGTGCTGACTTAATTGTTCAACTATATGTTAGTCAAACAAGTAGCACATAACATTACTCTGTGTGGGGGAGAAGAAACACCCCACAATGTATGTCGTTTTGACGCCATACAGCCAAATTACTGAGTCCCTGTATGGGATTTGAACTCAGTAACTCTGTATTAGGAGCCCACAGTGTTGACCATTGAGCTATCCTGGGTCCCGTTAAGACTTGGTTTTCAGCTCATATACAAATGTTATCAGTCAACTATGATCAGGGCGAAACTAAAAACAAAATCTTTCAAGTTGTGGATTTGAACCCAGTAGTACTGTGTGGCTCGCAGTCAGCACTCTTAACCATTGAGCTATCCTGGGTCCTATTAAGACTTGGTTTTCGCTCATATACAAATGTAATCAGTCAACTATGATCAGGGCGAAACAAAAAACAAAATCTTTCAAGTTGTGGATTTGAACCCAGTAGTACTGTGTGACAGACAGCACTCTTCACCATTGAGCTATCCTGGGTCCTATTAAGTTTTGGTTTTCGCTCATATACAAATGTAATCAGTCAACTAGGATCAGGGCGAAACTAAAACCGAAATTTTCCTGGCTTCGGATTTGAACCCAGTAGGACTGCATGAGAGGTAGCAGCCTTAAACATTGAGCCATCCTGATTCTTGTAGAACTACTGCGGGTCCAATCAAGTCATTATTTTCGCTCATATACAATTGCAATCATTAAACATCGATAGGTGAAACAAAAAGCTAGTTATGGACTTGAACCCACTTTCACTGACTGGGAGGCAGCAGTCTTAGCCAGCAAGCTATCCCTAGTTTTGCTATAGCTGTAGTCTGGCTCATTCACTAATGTAATCGTGACATATGTGGCTGTAAACTATGATTGAGGTTGAACAAAATGTTGAACCTAAGTTAAATACCAAACCAATTGGGATACAAACCCAGTACTCCTGCATTGGGAGCCCACAGTGTTGACCATTGAGCTACCCTGAGTCCCTCCAAGACTTGATTTTCCCTCATATACAAATGTAATCAGTGAACTATGATCAGGCCGACACTAAAAACATACTCTTCCAAGGTATGGATTTGAAACCAGTAATAATGGATGAGAATCAGCAGAATTAACCATTGAGCTAACCAGGGTCTTGATGAGATAAGATTTTAACAGTATTTTGGTCTACTTCTATCATACTTTACTGAGCAAGATGTAGCAGTCTTAACCATTGAGGTATCCTCGGTCTTTTTCTAAGTGTAGTCTGGCTCATTCACTAAAGTAATCGTGAAATATGTCGCAGTAAACTATCATTAAGGTAGAACAAAATTTTAAGCCTAAGTTAAAAAACAAACATATTGGGAGTCAAACCCAGTACCTCTGCATTGGGAGCCCACAGTATTGACCATTGAGCTATCCTGGGTCCAATTAAGATTTGGTTTTCGCTCATATACAAATGTAATCAGTCAACTATGATCAGGGCGTAAGTAAAAACTAAATCTTTCCACTGTGGAGTCAAAACCAGTAGTACTGTACGAGAGGTAGCACTCTTAACCATTGAGCTATCCTGATTCTTGTTGAGCTTCCTGGGTCTAATCAAATCATTATTTTCGCTCATATACAATTGCAATCATTAAACATTGATAAGTGAAACAAAAAGCTGGTTATGGACTTGAACCCACTTTCACTGACTGGGAGGTCGCAGTGTTAACCATTAAGCTATCCTTAGTCTTGCTGTAAGTGTAGTCTGGCTCATTCACTAATGTATCACACATCATGTATCAGACATCATGTATCCCACATCATGTATCACACGTCATGTATCAAACGTCATGTATCACACGGCATGTATCACGCATCATGTATCACACATCATGTATCACACATCATGTATCATACATCATGTATCACACATCATGTATCACACGTCATGTATCACACGTCATGTATCACACGTCATGTATCACGCATCATGTATCAGACATCATGTATCACACATCATGTATCAGACATCATGTATCAGACATCATGTATCAGACATCATGTATCACACATCATATATCAGACATCATGTATCACACATCATGTATCACGCATCATGTATCACACATCATGTATCACGCATCATGTATCACGCATCATGTATCACGCATCATGTATCACACATCATGTATCAGACATCATGTATCACACATCATGTATCAGACATCATGTATCACACATCATGTATCAGACATCATGTATCACACATCATGTATCACGCATCATGTATCACACATCATGTATCACACATCATGTATCAGACATCATGTATCACACATCATGTATCACACATCATGTATCAGACATCATGTATCACACATCATGTATCACACATCATGTATCACACATCATGTATCAGACATCAAGTATCAGACATGCTAGATAAGACTATAGTGCATTAACAGTTGCTTGTACAGCTGGGTTGTACAAAGTGCGACACAGGTGACATCTGTGGTCCCTGACTCCTTTGTCTTCGGTCTTAAGCAGGTTACAAAAAAACAAAAACTAGAGATATCATTTGCACCCTGCTGGTGACATCATCGACATGAGGGTGGTCCCAAAAAGGAGGGATTCTTTAAATTGACTGTGTGTCGCTTTTAAAAGTGCACCCCCTCTGGTCAACATATGAAATAACCAGTGTTTTTCTTGTAAAATTTTGACTTTCGTTGAGCAAAATGACGACTTCTATAATAAAACTGCCAAAATTCCATGTTTCTCTTGTGAAATTGTGACCTTTTTCTAATGGAATTCTAATTCATTTTTCACAACAAGCTTTTTTTATATTTGCAAAATGGTGACATTTTTCATATAACATTTTATCACTATACTGCCATTTTTTTGTTGTTCTTTTAAAATGGTGACAGTTTTTTGGGTAAAGTGTCCCAAGACTGAGGATAACCCAGTGGTTAAGAATTAGAACAAAAGGCACTGGGTTCAAGCCACACTCCGGTTGGCAGTACTTTTTTCAACCACATCATACTTTAGTAAAGCAGGGGTCAGAGATAACATTTGTGTATGGAAATAAATCCAAAATTTACCAGACAGAGGATAGTCCAGTGGTTAAGACTGCCTTGGAGTTAAAGGTACTGGGTGCGAGCCCCACTCCATCTGGTTGTATTTTTTTTTTCCATGTCAGGGGTCGTCGATTACATTTGTGTATGGAAAGAAATCCGCACAAACTTGAGGGAGGATAGCTCAGTGGTTATGACTGTTGACTTGGGATAAAAGACACTGGGTTCAAACTCAGCTCGATTGACAGTGTTTTGTTCAAATTCATCATATTTTACTGAGCCGGGAGTCCTCGATTACATTCGTGTATGGTACAAAATCAGACTGTCACTTAGACTGAGGATAGCCCAGTGGTTAAGACTGTTGACTTACAACGAAAGTTCCTGCATTTGAACCATACTCCGTTTGGCAGTGCTTGATTCTACCTCATCACACTTTTGTGAGTCAGGGGTCATAGATAATATTTGTGTATGGAAATATATCAGCTCTTCACAAGAACAAAGATAGCTCAGTGGGTAAGACTGCTGATTTGGAATCAGAGGTACTTTGTTCAAACCCCACTATGGTTGATGGTCTTCTTTTCTTCTTTATCACACTTTACTGACCCAGGCGTCCTCAATTGTATTTGTGTATGAAAAAACACGTGACTGTTAAGTGCCAAGATTGTCCAGTGGTTAAGACTGCTGACTTGGAATGAGAATTAGTGGGATCGAATCCCACTCTTGTTGACAGCATTTTGTTCCACCACATCATACTTAACAGAGCCAGGAGTCCTCGATTACATTTGTGTATGGATTACAATCTGGTCTTCTCAAGATCCAGGATAGGCCAGCGGTTACGACTGTTGACTCGGAATGAAAGTTACTGGGTTCAAACCTCCCTCGGGTTGATGGTATTTTGTTCTCTCTCATCATAC
Organism: Nerophis ophidion; assembly: GCF_033978795.1. Taxonomy (NCBI): domain Eukaryota; kingdom Metazoa; phylum Chordata; class Actinopteri; order Syngnathiformes; family Syngnathidae; genus Nerophis; species Nerophis ophidion. The sequence continues at coordinate 40,650,754 of NC_084634.1, forward strand.
TTTACTGAGGCAGGAGTCCTCGATTACATTTCTGTATGGATTACAATCTGGTTTTATCGAGTTCCAGGATAGGCCAGTGGTTACGACTGTTGACTTGGAATGAAAGGTACTGGGTTCAAACCCCACTCTGGTTGATGGTATTTTGTTATCTCTCATCATACTTTACTGAGGCAGGAGTCCTCAATTACATTTGTGTATGAAAAAAAATCTTCTCTCCACAAGACCCAGGATAGTCCAGTGGTTAAGACTGTTGAATCAGATTGAATGGTGCTGGGTTCGAATCCCGGTTGGCTTGACATGAAAATTACAAAATTGGCTGGTGCCTTTGAGGTGACATATGTTGTGACTTGTAATGTTAACATAAGTATTTAATTAACTTTTTTTTTCTTATCCAATTAACCTATTTTCTTTTAATTGTACCCAGGAGAGCTCATTGGTCAACGCTCTCTATTATTTACTTTTTACTCCTATTCCCCCCCACCTCAGGAATTACACTCACTCGCACACACTCATTCACACGTAACCCCTGAGGTGTCATCATTGACTATTTGACTATTTTTATTTATTATTATTTAGTGCTGACTTAATTGTTCAACTATATGTTAGTCAAACAAGTAGCAAATAACATTACTCTGTGTGGGGGAGAAGAAACACCCCACAATGTATGTCGTTTTGACGCCATACAGCCAAATTACTGAGTCCCTGTATGGGATTTGAACTCAGTACCCCTGTATTAGGAGCCCACAGTGTTGACCATTGAGCTATCCTGGGTCCCATTAAGATCTGGTTTTCGCTCGTATACAAATGTAATCAGTCAACTATGATCATGGCGAAACTAAAAACAAAATGTTTCAAGTTGTGGATTTGAACCCAATAGTACTGTGTGACAGGCTGCACTCTTAACCATTGAGCTATCCTGGGTCCTATTAAGGAATGGTTTTCGCTCATATACAAATGTAATCAGTCAACCAGGATCAGGGCGAAACTAAAAACAAAATCTTCCTGGCTTCGGATTTGAACCCAGTAGGACTGCATGAGAGGTAGCAGCCTTAACCATTGAGCCATCCTGATTCTCGTAGAACTAACCCGGGTCCAATCAAGTCATTATTTTCGCTCATATACAATTGCAATCATTAAACATTGATAGGTGAAACAAAAAGTTAGTTATGGACTTGAACCCATTTTTAATGACTGGGAGGCAGCAGTCCCTAGTTTTGCTATAGCTGTAGTCTGGCTCATTCACTAATGTAATCGTGACAAATGTGGATGTAAACTATGATTGAGGTTGAACAAAATGTTAAACCTAAGTTAAATGCCAAACCAATTGGGATACAAACCCAGTAGCCCTGAATTGGGAGGCCACAGTGTTGACCATTGAGCTACCCTGAGTCCCTCCAAGACTTGATTTTCGCTCATATACAAATGTAATCAGTGAGCTATGATCAGGCTGACACTAAAAACATACTCTTCCAAGGTATGGATTTGAAACCAGTAATACTGCATGAGAATCAGCAGAATTAACCATTGAGCTAACCAGGGTCTTGATGAGATAAGATTTTGACAGTATTTTGGTCTACTTCTATCATACTTTACTGACTAGCAGTCTTAACCATTGAAGTATCCTCGGTCTTGTTCTAAGTGTAGTCCGGCTCATTCATTAATGTAATCGTGACATATGTCGCAGTAAACTATGATTGAGGTGGAACAAAATGTTAGGCCTAAGTTGAAAAACAAACCAATTGGGACTCAAACCCAGTCTCCTTGCATTGGGAGCCCACAGTGTTTAACACTGAGATACCCTGGGTTTAGTTGCAACAAGATTTTTCTTAATATACAAATGCAATCATTTAACTATGATAGGTGAGGAAAAAAGTAAAAAAATAAAAAATATTTATGTATATTATATATATATACATATATATATATGTATGTATGTATGTATGTATGTATATATGTACATATATATGTGTATATATATATATATTTGCATTTATATATATGTATATATATATATATATATATATATATATATAAACACACACATCACACATCTGTATCACACATCATACATCATATATCATGTATCACACATCATACATCACAGATTATACATAACATATCATGTATCACACATCATATATCACACATCATGTATCATACATCATGTATCAGACATCATATATCACACATAATGTATCACACATCATAAATCACACATCATGTATCACACATCATGTATCACACATCACAAATCATACATCATGTATCAGACATCATATATCACACATCATGTATCACAAATCATGTATCACTCATGTATCACACATCATGTATCACACATCATGTATCAGACATCATATATCACACATCATGTATCACAAATGATGTATCACTCATGTATCACACATCATGTATCACACATCATTTATCACACATCACATATCATACATCATGTATCAGACATCCTATATCACACATCATGTATCACAAATCATGTATCACTCATGTATCACACATCATGTATTATACATCATGTATCAGACATCGTGTATCAGACAGAATGTATCACACATCATGTATCACACATCATGTATCATACATCATGTATCACACATCATACATCACACATCATGTATCACACATCATGTATCACACATCATACATCACACGTTATGTATCATACATCATGTATCACACATCATGTATCACACATCATACATCACACATTATGTATCACACATCATACATCACACATAATATATCACACATCTTGTATCACACATCATACATCACACATCATGTATCACACATCATGTATCACACATCATACATCACACATCATGTATCACACATCATGTATCACACATCATGTATCACACATCATACGTCGCAAATCATACATCACACATTATGTATCACACATCATGTATCATACATCATGTATCAGACATCATACATCGCACATCATGTATCACACATCATACGTCGCAAATCATACATCACACATCATGTATCAAACATCATACGTCGCAAATCATACATCACACATTATGTATCACACATCATGTATCATACATCATGTATCAGACATCATATATCACACATCATGTATCACACATCATACATCGCAAATCATACATCACCCATCATTAATCACACATCATGTATCACACATCATACATCATACATCATGTATCACACATCATGTATCATACATCATGGATCAAACATCATTTATCACACATGTATCACACATCATGTATATCACATCATGTATCACACATCATACATCGCAAATTATACATCACAAATCATGTATCACACTTAATTTGTCACATATCATGTATCATGTATCACACTTAATTTGTCACATATCATGTATCACACATCATACATCATATATCACACATCATGTATCACACATCATGTATCACACATCGGGTATCACACATCATGTATAACACATTAAACATCATGTACCACACATCATGTATCACACATCATGTATCATACATCATGTATCACACATCATGTATCATACATCATGTATCAGACATCATATATCACACATAATGTATCACACATCATAAATCACACATCATGTATCACACATCATGTATCACACATCACAAATCATACATCATGTATCAGACATCATATATCACACATCATGTATCACAAATCATGTATCACTCATGTATCACACATCATGTATCACACATCATGTATCAGACATCATATATCACACATCATGTATCACAAATGATGTATCACTCATGTATCACACATCATGTATCACACATCATTTATCACACATCACATATCATACATCATGTATCAGACATCCTATATCACACATCATGTATCACAAATCATGTATCACTCATGTATCACACATCATGTATTATACATCATGTATCAGACATCGTGTATCAGACAGAATGTATCACACATCATGTATCACACATCATGTATCATACATCATGTATCACACATCATACATCACACATCATGTATCACACATCATGTATCACACATCATACATCACACGTTATGTATCATACATCATGTATCACACATCATGTATCACACATCATACATCACACATTATGTATCACACATCATACATCACACATAATATATCACACATCTTGTATCACACATCATACATCACACATCATGTATCACACATCATGTATCACACATCATACATCACACATCATGTATCACACATCATGTATCACACATCATGTATCACACATCATACGTCGCAAATCATACATCACACATTATGTATCACACATCATGTATCATACATCATGTATCAGACATCATACATCGCACATCATGTATCACACATCATACGTCGCAAATCATACATCACACATCATGTATCAAACATCATACGTCGCAAATCATACATCACACATTATGTATCACACATCATGTATCATACATCATGTATCAGACATCATATATCACACATCATGTATCACACATCATACATCGCAAATCATACATCACCCATCATTAATCACACATCATGTATCACACATCATACATCATACATCATGTATCATACATCATGGATCAAACATCATTTATCACACATGTATCACACATCATGTATATCACATCATGTATCACACATCATACATCGCAAATTATACATCACAAATCATGTATCACACTTAATTTGTCACATATCATGTATCATGTATCACACTTAATTTGTCACATATCATGTATCACACATCATACATCATATATCACACATCATGTATCACACATCATGTATCACACATCGGGTATCACACATCATGTATAACACATTAAACATCATGTACCACACATCATGTATCACACATCATGTATCATACATCATGTATCACACATCATACATCACACATCATGTATCACACATCATACATCATATATCACACATCATGTAAAACACATCATGTATCACATATGTATCACACATCATGTATCAAACATCATGTATCACACATCATGTATCACACATCATGTATCAGACGTCATATATCACACATCATGTGTCACACATCATAAATCACACATCATGTAAAACACATCATGTATCACATATCATGTACCAGACATTATGTATCAAACATCATGTATCACACATCATGTATCACACATCATGTATCCGACGTCATATATCACACATCATGTGTCACACATCATAAATCACACATCATGTATCACACATTATGTATCACACATCATGTATCACACATCATGTATCAGACATCATGTATCACACATCATGTATCAGACATCATATATCACACATCATGTATCACACATCATGCATCGCAAATCATACATCACACATCATGTATCTCACTTTATATTTCACATATCATGTATCACACATCATACATCATATATCACACATCATGTATCACACATCATGTATCACACATTAAACATCATGTATCACACATCATGTATCACACATCATTTATCACACATCATGTATAACACATCATGTATCAGCCATCATATATCACACATCATGTATCATACATCATGTATCACACATCATGTATCACACATCATGTATCATACATTATGTATCACACATCATACATCACACATCATGTATCACACATCATACATCATATATCACACATCATGTAAAACACATCATGTAACACATATCATGTATCACACATCATGTATCAAACATCGTGTATCACACATCGTGTATCACACATCATGTATCACACATCATGTATCACACATCATATATCACAGATCATGTATCACACAACATGTATCACACATCATGTATCACAAATCTTGCATCACACATCATACATCACACATCATGTATCACACATCATACATCACACATCATGTATCACACATCATGTATCAGACATCATGTATCAGACATCATATATCATACATCATGTATCACACATCATGTATCACACATCTTGTATCACACATCATACATCACACATCATGTATCACACATCATACATCACACATCATGTATCACACTTCATTTATCACACATCATACATCACACAACATGTATCACACATCATGTATCAAACATAATGTATCACACATCATGTATCAGACATTGTGTATCACACATCATGTATCACACATCATATATCACACATCATGTATAAAACATCATGTATCATACATCATGTATCGCACATCATGTATCAGACATCATTTATCACACATCATGTATACCACATCATGTATCACACATCATATATCACACGTCATGTATCATACATCATGTATCACACATCATGTATCATACATAATGTATCACACGTCATACATCACACATCATGTATCACACGTCATGTATCACACATGTATCACACATCATGTATCATACATAATGTATCACACGTCATACATCACACATCATACATCACACATCATATATCACACATATTGAATCACACATCATGTATCATTCATCATGTATCACACATCATATATCACAGATCATGTATCACACAACATGTATCACACATCATGTATCACACATCATGCATCACACATCTTGTATCACACATCATACATCACACATCATGTATCACACATCATACATCACACATCATGTATCACACATCATGTATCACACATCATACATCACACAACATGTATCACACATCATGTATCAAACATCATGTATCACACATCATGTATCACACATCATGTATCACACATCATGTATCACACATCATATATCACACATCATGTATAAAACATCATGTATCATACATCATGTATCGCACATCATGTATCAGACATCATTTATCACACATCATGTATCACACATCATGTATCACACGTCATACATGATGTTATTCATCCTCTTCTTAAAAGACCTAACCTCGATCCTGACCTCATGGTAAACTACCGACCGGTGTCTCACCTTCCCTTTATTTCAAAAATCCTCGAAAAAATTGTTGCGGAGCAGTTAAATGAACACTTAGCGTCTAACAATCTATGTGAAACCTTTCAATCCGGTTTCAGGGCAAATCACTCGACGGAGACAGCCCTCGCAAAAATGACTAATGATCTATTGCTAACGATGGATTCTGATGCGTCATCTATGTTGCTGCTCCTCGATCTTAGCGCTGCTTTCGATACTGTCGATCATAATATTTTATTAGAACGTATCAAAACACGAATTGGTATGTCAGACTTAGCCCTGTCTTGGTTTAACTCTTATCTTACTGATAGGATGCAGTGTGTCTCCCATAACAATGTGACCTCGGACTACGTTAAGGTAACGTGTGGAGTTCCCCAGGGTTCGGTCCTTGGCCCTGCACTCTTCAGCATCTACATGCTGCCGCTAGGTGACATCATACGCAAATACGGTGTTAGCTTTCACTGTTATGCTGATGACACCCAACTCTACATGCCCCTAAAGCTGACCAACACGCCGGATTGTAGTCAGCTGGAGGCGTGTCTTAATGAAATTAAACAATGGATGTCCGCTAACTTTTTGCAACTCAACGCCCAAAAAACGGAAATGCTGATTATCGGTCCTGCTAGACACCGAACTCTATTTAATAATACAACTCTAACATTTGACAACCAAACAATTAAACAAGGCGACACGGTAAAGAATCTGGGTATTATCTTCGACCCAACTCTCTCCTTTGAGGCACACATTAAAAGCGTTACTAAAACGGCCTTCTTTCATCTCCGTAATATCGCTAAAATTCGCTCCATTCTGTCCACTAAAGACGCTGAGATCATTATCCATGCGTTTGTTACGTCTCGCCTCGACTACTGTAACATATTATTTTCGGGTCTCCCCATGTCTAGCATTAAAAGATTACAGTTGGTACAAAATGCGGCTGCTAGACTTTTGACAAGAACAAGAAAGTTTGATCACATTACGCCTGTACTGTATATACCTTTATATACATATATACATACATATATACCTATACTGTATATACCTTTATATACATATATACATACATATATACCTATACTGTATATACCTTTATATACATATATACATACATATATACCTATACTGTATATACCTTTATATACATATATACCTATACTGTATATACCTTTATATACATATATACATACATATATACCTGTACTGGCTCGCCTGCACCTGCTTCCTGTGCACTTAAGATGTGACTTTAAGGTTTTACTACTTACGTATAAAATACTACACGGTCTAGCTCCATCCTATCTTGCCGATTGTATTGTACCATATGTCCCGGCAAGAAATCTGCGTTCAAAGGACTCCGGCTTGTTGGTGATTCCCAAGGCCCAAAAAAAGTCTGCGGGCTATAGAGCGTTTTCCGTTCGGGCTCCAGTACTCTGGAATGCCCTCCCGGTAACAGTTCGAGATACCACCTCAGTAGAAGCATTTAAGTCTCACCTTAAAACTCATTTGTATACTGTAGCCTTTAAATAGACTCCCTTTTTAGACCAGTTGATCTGCCGTTTCTTTTCTTTTTCTTCTATGTCCCACTCTCCCTTGTGGAGGGGGTCCGGTCCGATCCGGTGGCCATGTACTGCTTGCCTGTGTATCGGCTGGGGACATCTCTGCGCTGCTGATCCGCCTCCGCTTGGGATGGTTTCCTGGTGGCTCCGCTGTGAACGGGACTCTCGCTGCTGAGTTGGACCCGCTTTGGACTGGACTCTTGCGACTGTGTTGGATCCATTGTGGATTGAACTTTCACAGTATCATGTTAGACCCGCTCGACATCCATTGCTTTCCTCCTCTCTAAGGTTCTCATAGTCATTATTGTCACAGACGTCCCACTGGGTCATTATTGTCACCGATGTCCCACTGGGTGTGAGTTTTCCTTGCCCTTATGTGGGCCTACCGAGGATGTCGTGGTGGTTTGTGCAGCCCTTTGAGACACTAGTGATTTAGGGCTATATAAGTAAACATTGATTGATTGATTGATATATCACACGTCATGTATCATACATCATGTATCACACATCATGTATCGCACATCATGTATCAGACATCATTTATCACACATCATGTATACCACATCATGTATCACACATCATATATCACACGTCATGTATCATACATCATGTATCACACATCATGTATCATACATCATGTATCACACATCATGTATCACACGTCATACATCACACATCATACATCACACATCTTGTATCACACATCATGTATCACACATCATATATCACACATCATGTATCACACATCATGTATCACAGATCATTTAGCAAACATGTATCACACATCATGTATCACACATCATGTATCACGCATCATATATCTTACATCATGTATCACACATCATGTATCACACATAATACATCTACATTATATATCACACAACATGTATCACGTATCAGGTATCACACATCATGTATCAGACGTCATGTATCACAAATCTTGTATCTCACATCATGTATCCCACATCATTTATCGCACATCATATATATCACACATCATGTATCATACACCATGTATCACGGATCATATAGCACACATCATGTATCACACATCATATATCATACATCATGTACCACACATGTATCACACATCATGTATCACACATCACGTATCACACATCTTACATCACACATCATGTATCACACATCACGAATCACGCATCATGTATCACACATCATGTATCACACATCATGTATCACACATCATGTATCATACATCATGTATCACACATCATGTATCACACATCATGTATCATACATCATGTATCACACATCATACATCACACATCATGTATCACACATCATGTATCATGCATCATGTATCAAACATTATGTATCACACATCATGTATCAGACATTGTGTATCACACATCATGTATCACACATCATATAACACACATCATTTATCAAACATCATGTATCACACATCATGTATCACACATTATGTATCATACATCGTGTATCACACATCATTTATCAGACATCATTTATCACACATCATGTATACCACATCACGTATCACACATCATATATCACACGTCATGTATCACACATCATGTATCATACATCATGTATCACAAATCATGTATCACACATCATACATCACACATCATGTATCACACATCATGTATCATACATCATGTATAACACATCATGTATCAGACATAATTTATCACACATCATGTATACCACATCATGTATCAGACATAATTATCACACATCATGTATACCACATCATGTATCAGACATAATTTATCACATATCATGTATCACACATCATGTATCACACATTATGTATCATACATCATGTATCATACATCATGTATCACACATCATGTATCACACATCATATATCACACATCATGTACCACACATTATGTATCATACATCATGTATCATTAATCATACATCACACAACATGTATCACACATCACGTATCATACATCATGTATCATTAATCATACATCACACAACATGTATCACACATCATGTATCATACATCATGTATCAAACATCATGTATCACACATCATTTATCAAACATCATGTATCATACATCATGTATCACACATCATGTATCACACATCATATATCACACATCATGTATCACACATTATGTATCATACATCGTGTATCACACATCATTTATCAGACATCATTTATCACACATCATGTATACCACATCGCGTATCAGACATCATATATCACACGTCATGTATCACACATCATGTATCATACATCATGTATCATACATCATGTATCACACATCATGTATCACACATCATACATCACACATCATGTATCACACATCATGTATCACACGTCATGTATCACACATCATGTATCATTAATCATACATCACACAACATGTATCACACATCATGTATCATACATCATGTATCAAACATCATGTATCACACATCATTTATCAAACATCATGTATCATACATCATGTATCACACATCATGTATCACACATCATATATCACATCATGTATCACACATTATGTATCATACATCGTGTATCACACATCATTTATCAGACATCATTTATCACACATCATGTATACCACATCACGTATCACACATCATATATCACACGTCATGTATCACACATCATGTATCATACATCATGTATCACACATCATGTATCACACATCATACATCACACATCATGTATCACACATCATGTATCATACATAATTTATCACACATCATGTATCACACATCATGTATCACACATTATGTATCATACATCATGTATCACACATCATGTATCACACATCATATATCACACATCATGTACCACACATTATGTATCATACATCATGTATCATTAATCATGTATCACACATCATGTATCATACATTATGTATCATATATCATGTATCACACATCATGTATCACACATCATGTATCAGACATAATTTATCACACATCATGTATACCACATCATGTATCAGACATAATTTATCACACATGTATCACACATCATGTATCACACATGTATCACACATCATGTATCACACATTATGTATCATACATCATGTATCACACATCATGTATCACGCATCATATATCACACATCATGTACCACACATTATGTATCATACATCATGTATCATTAATCATGTATCACACATCATGTATCATACATTATGTATCATATATCATGTATCACACATCATGTATCACATATCATACATCATGTATCACATATAATACATCATGTATCACACAGCGTGTAACACACATCATGTATCACATATCATACATCACACATCAAATATCACACATCCTGTATCACACATCATGTATCACACATTATGTATCATACATCATGTATCATTAATCATGTATCACACATCTTGTATCACACAGCATGTATCACATATCATACATCATGTATCACACATCGTGTAACACACATCATGTATTACACATCCTGTATCATACATCATGTATCCCACATCATGTATCACACATCTTGTATCACACAGCATGTATCACACATCATGTATCATACATCATGTATCATACATCATGTACCACACATCATTTATCACACATCATGTATCACACATTATGTATCATACATCATGTATCACACATCATGTATCACACATCATGTATCATACATCATGTATCATACATCATGTATCACATATCATACATCATGTATCACATATCATACATCATGTATCAAACATCGTGTAACACACATCATGTATCACATATCATACATCACACATCAAATATCACACATCATGCATCACACATCATGTATCACACATCATGTATCACACATCATATATCACACATCATGTATCACACATCTTGTATCACACAGCATGTATCACACATCATGTATCACACATCATGTATCACACATCATACATCACACATCATGTATCACACATCATACACCACACATCATGTATCACACAACATATATCACACATTATGTATCATACATCATGTATCATTAATCATGTATCACACATCATGTATCATACATCATGTATCACACATCATATATTACACATCATGTATCACATAATGTTTCAGACGTCATGTATCACAAATTATGTATCACACACCATGTATCATACATCATGTATCATACATCATGTATCACACATCATGTATCATACATCATGTATCACACATCATGTATCATACATCATATATCATACATCATGTATGACACATTATGTATCACACATCATGTATCACACATCATATATCATACATCATGTATCAGACATCATGTATCACACATCATGTATCACACATCATATATCATACATCATGTATGACACATTATGTATCACACATCATGTATCACACATCATGTATCACACATCATATATCATACATCATGTATCAGACATCATGTATCAGACATCATGTATCACACATCATACATCACACAACATGTATCACACATCATGTATCATACATCATGTATGACACATCATGTATCACACATCATGTATCACACATCATGTATCACAGATCATGTATCACACATCATATATCATACATCATGTATCAGACATCATGTATCACACATCATACATCACACATCATACATCACACAACATGTATCACACATCATGTACCATACATCATGTATGACACATCATGTATCACACATCATGTATCACACATCATGTATCACACATCATGTATCACACATCATATATCATACATCATGTATCACACATCATGTATCACACATCATACATCACACATCATACATCACACAACATGTATCACACATCATGTATCATACATCATGTATGACATCATGTATCACACATCATGTATCACACATCATGTATCACACATCATGTATCACACATCATGTATCACGCATCATACATCACACAACATGTATCACACATCATGTATCATACGTCATGTATCACACATCATGTATCACACATCATGTATCAGACATCATGTATCACACATCATGTATCACACATCATGTATCACACATCATATATCATACATCATGTATCACACATCATGTATCACACATGTATCACACATCATGTATCACACATTATGTATCACACATCATATATCATACATCATGTATCAGACATCATGTATCACACATCATGTATCACACATCATACATCACACAACATGTATCACACATCATGTATCATACATCATGTATGACATCATGTATCACACATCATGTATCACACATCATACATCACACATCATGTATCACACATCATGTATCACACATCATACATCACACAACATGTATCACACATCATGTATCATACATCATGTATGACACATCATATATCACACATCATGTATCACACATCATATATCACACATCATGTATCACACATCATGTATCACACATCATGTATCACACATCATATATCATACATCATGTATCACACATCATGTATCACACATCATGTATCACACATCATGTATCACACATCATATATCATACATCATGTATCAGACATCATGTATCACACATCATGTATCACACATCATGTATCACAAATCATACATCACACAACATGTATCACACATCATGTATCATACATCATATATGACACATCATGTATCACACATCATGTATCACACATCATATATCACACATCATGTATCACACATCATGTATCACACATCATGTATCACACATACCTGAGGCAGAGAAACAGCCACAGAGCATGATTGACCCCCCACCATGCTTAACAGTAGGCAAGGTGTTCTTCTCTTTGTAAGCTTCATTTTTTCTCCTCCAGACATAACGTTGATTCATAGGCCCAAAGAGTTCCACTTTTGTCTCATCACTCCATAGAACAGTTTCCCAAAACCTTTGGGGTTTGTCCAGATGATTTTTGGCATACTGGAGTCTATTTCCTTGTGCCTGGTAGTCAGAAGTGGGGTGCGCCTGGGAGTTCTGGCATGGAGGCCTTCTTCATCTCGTAGTGCGCGCCTTATTGTCTGGGACCAGACCTGGGTTCCCCCCTCTGCAATGTCCTGTTGTAGTTCCTCTGCTGTTACCCGGGGGGTTTTTCACCAGCATCCTCTTTCTACCACGCCCAGGTAGTGTTTCCACTGTGCCTTTAGCTTTAAACTTGCAAATTATGCTCCCAACTGTGTCTCTTGGAATGTGTAATGTATTTGCTATTTTCTTATATCCATATCCTTTCTTATGAAGAGAAATGACCTCCTCTCTTGACTTCTTTGACTACTCCCTGGACTTCACCATGTTGCAAATACACCATTGACCATCTACAAGAAGCTGAGCATCACAGTCTTTTTCAATCAGTTGCTCGTTATGGTTCTTATCACATCTACAGGTGTTTCCAACACCTGATTGAAAAGACCTTATTCAAATTCTGTTCTTAAGAGTTATGATCTTCAAGGGGTTGAATAATTTTGTTAATGAGATATTAAGAGAAATGACACAGTCTGGTATGTTACAAAATATAATGATGTAATTCAAGTTGCATTTTTTCTATTTGACACATCTTTATTTGATATGACTATAAACAAAAGCATAAGCAATAAGCATTATAATTATGACATGATTATAAATATAATAATTTCTAAAATTGTGATAGCGAATATTATTGATATTCGAGACATTACCGCCACACCAGTACTTTTTAATGTGTCTTTGTTAGGACCGTTTGTGGTGCCCAGCAGGCTCCGTAGCTAAGGAAGAAGCGGAAGTCAGGGTCTGGCGTGCGTCCACAGTGGGTAGGACCCCACGCCACCCTCGCCTGCACGCACACTTAGCGGTGGCTAGCGGGGGGGTCAGCTAGCGCCTCCTCTGTAATAACCGGAGGTAAAATAAGCCGATGAAAAGATTCAACAGAACAAACCGCTGCTGCTGACGGCTAAAGCTAACAAAGACGGTTCAGCGGAGACCCTCGTTAAAGGCGCACGTAGCTTGGCAACAGACACGCCTCTTAAAGGCACACACACGTTCTTTACATGTTCATTACATTCCCAAGTCATTCATTCTATTAGTCACTAAATTACTTTTTTGGTTAAGTAACGAGTTGGAAGGTAATTTTCCGTACAATGTGGTGTTTAAAATACCAGTTTGTATCGTATATCACGTGTATCGTAATCCACCTCGCTCTAATCTGGACAATAATAAATCACACCCACAAAATTTTAAAGATTTTTTTGAATGAATGAATATTTATACAGAAATACTTTGTAAATGTCTATCCACATACCTTCATTGTTTCCAAACTGTGTCTGTAAGAGGGCAGTAAAACGGCTGATCATACAAAACAGAGGTTGCACGCTTGCTCTCCAATCAGCTAAAACAGACTCAATAAGGTGACGTTTGGACGAATTTACTGAGGCATCTGTGAAAGTGAAACAATACAAAAAGAATGCCATTGTATGTTAATGTTACGAACACAGACAATCGTAAACATGTTAGCATATTAGCTATTGCTAGCACCACTATGATAGCACATACAAATATGCAAGTTAACCCTCCTACAGACGTCACATAGCAAGTATGAACAGTTTTAGTTATATTGTAAAACTTACAAACGCTGCTTGGAGTGATGAATGAAGAATCCATACAAGTAGGCACGTTATGGACGGCCGGAAGACTGAACGTTAATCTACTTCCAGTCGTCATAATTTAATGTGTCGAATGAGACTAATCTTGTTAAGACTTGAGGAACATCTAAGAAGTTCCCTGGGGGACCAGGCAAGGGGCCAATTATTGGCACTGGCCCCACCCTTGCGGCACATGGTCAAGTTCAACGTCTGCCATAGGTCACTCCACTTGACTCTACTTACGATTTCTCACACGTAGACTTAACCAGAAACGGTTTGGACCGACCAGTGTGCCATGATTGCAACTTCTTACCTTCCAGTCTGGTGTTTCCTGAGAGGACGTTTTATCTCTGCGCCAAGACGGGTGTGGAGGCAGACGAGTGGATCAGGATCCTCAGATGGAAACTGGTGAGCGTTATCCACCTTTCATGGTTTTTTCGTCCAGACATGACTTGTGTCCTAAAGATGACTCCAGTCTACATGCAACACACTTCCTCCAGGCCAGAGCTTCCCAAACTGGGGCCCTCAGGCTTTGGCTGGTGGAATTAAAGTAGAGTGTTTCATGTTCCTATAGTCAAACACAGTGTTACTGTTCAAACATTGGGTTGTGTCACAACATTATTACTTTAAAAATCCAAAGTGTTTTGGTCACATTTTATGGTGTAGAGTTCCTATTTTCACAATTCAGCATGTACATACATGTACACAAAATGTAAATAACTTAAAAAAAAATAACATAAACACAAATATTTGTCTCAGCCAATAATAGCCTTGACACACCACCCCCACATTGTGTTAATGAATATAATGAATCATTGTGTTTGCAATATTGATAATAATTGTGATTAATAATTTGGCTATGATTGCGCAGTCCTACATGTTAGCCCCGGGTTATGTTCCCATTTCGAATTTTTCCGATCTTTTCAGTACAAATTACGAATAAAGTGATTTCCAATGTGAACGCAGTCTGACCCCCGCATGCAAAGATGAGCTCATGGCACTGTGGTGTTTACAAAAGTAATGAATTGATTACCGTATTACCTTGAATTGCCGCCGGGGCGCTAATTATTTTAAAACCTCTTCTCACTCCGGCGTTTACTAAAGGCATGCGGTAAATTTGGGCCTACGCTTAAAAATTTGAGTGTGATGTAAGGATACCATCATGAAAAGCACATTTAATTAAAAAAACGTTAATATGGTCTTACCTTTACTTATAAATGAAGTCCATGGGCAGCTCCTTCTGATCAAAAGCATCAATAACTTGTTTATAGAAGTCTTCCTTATCTTTCCTCAGTTTTAAAAGTCTCTCTGTCTCGATGGAGATCTTCCTTTATTACCTCCTGCTTCAATTGAAAGTCCAGTTTAGAAAACTGTTTTATTTTAGATATGTAATCCTCCATGTTAAAAGTGCAAGCGAGAGGAAAAAATAAACGGTCGCTGCTTGTTGTCACTTCTTCTGCAGCCGAGTAGTCGCAAGAAGGATCACTAGCGCCCTCTACCACCAGGAGGCGGGAGTCATTTAATGACTCATATTTGACACACGCAGCTATGGTATATTAATAAAACATAGCTGCTTACTGTTCTTTTTAGCATATTCAATAGCTTGGACCTTAAATCCTACTGAATAGCTCTTAATCTTCTTCCCTTTATGCGATTTCAAATGATTGAAATCAGCCTCCTCCATTTTGAAAATGATGACAGGTGAAGTGTCACTCGTGACGTGACGAGTTTGACCCGGCGGAAATTCTAGGCATATGCTAATTATTTTGCGAAACGAGTTTGACTCGGTGGAAATTCTAGACATGCGCCAATAAATATAATATTTTGTAAAACGAGTTTGACCCGGCGTTAATCCTGAGCCGGCGGTAATGCTAAGCATGCGCTAATTATTTTGCGAAACGAGTTTGACCCGGCAGTAATTCTAGGCAGGCGCATACTATATACCCGGCGGCAATTCAAGGAAATATGGTAACGTGGACCCTGACTTAAACAGGTTGAAAAACTTATTGGGGTGTTACCGTTAAGTGGTCAATTGTACGGAATATGTACTGTACTGTGCAATCTACTAATAAAAGTTTCAATCAATCAAATCATTTATCATTAAAGATCAATTGAAGACGTCTGGGCAGCAAAAGAAGAACATGGTGTCACTTGTGCAATGTTGATCTTCCTTGTAATGACTATGTCAGTTAACAATACACATTCACTCTTCACAGGCACAAAAAGGTCAATGACAGACCAGACTACACCTGCCCGGCCATGAAGAACACTCCCAATTCAAGCATTCCCTGATTGCTCCTGTGTAAAAATGTGTTTTGAAAACATATTCCTCAGTTTTTGATGTGAAATTGAGTCGTTTCCAGTGTCAGGAAACACTAAACATTTCTACAGAATAATTACAATGGATAAAAACATGAATATTTAGTGCTATATTCCCCCCCCCCGTTTGGTATTGAACATGAATAAACAATAATGAATGACTAACAACGAGCAGATCACATTTTGTACTGAAATCAAACTTTTATTTCCACTTCTTGCGTTGACAGGTGAAAGCCGACATACATATGCACACAGGAAGTAGACGGGTGACATCACTTCAAAGTTTAAGTGACTTCCACGACTTGCCTCAGCTCTTCTATCAAAGGCGCTAACTCCTTCTCCAAGCTCATGATCAGGCCTGAGGGCGGAGCAGACCATGAGTTCCTTATTAGCCGACGGCAAATGGAAACTGTCTGGGTGTTTACCTGTGTTGGCATTGCTGCTGGCAATGAAACTGACCACCAGGGGTAACCGATTGAACTGCAGAATCTAGAAGAACCAGACAGATGGCAGCTAAATGCTTCGTTGATCTTGTATAAAAACAACAAAGTGTTGATGTTGAAATAACTGCAGTTTTCCTTGACATTTTAGAGCTGGCAGGTGTTACTTTTCCCGATAAACTACACCCGCACGGACCCATTAAGCTAAGGACTGGGTACTGACGGAGATAGATATCTACATATATCCATATTTAAGAGTTATTTCTTTTTATTCAGAGTCATATTTGAAAACAGCTAGTGGTTTTCCATTTGTTCTCTTTTTGGTTGTCCGCTAGTAAACTGTATGTGTTAACCTTGAAGCTTTTGGAATGTAAAAAGTAGCCATACTCCCTTCTTATCTCTTTCTGTCCCAGGCTTAGGAAAACAACAGATAAGTGTATTTGTTCCAGTAGGTGTGGGCGAGGGGAGATAGGGAAGAGGACAGCGAGTCCGTAGGGTTTTTCAGATCAACTGGGCGATGCGATTTGAAAGTGTTGTTTTTTAGGTTGGTCTCTCCAAAGCTTTGGAATAAATTGCAAAATACCTATTCTGTTCTGGGTTATCATTTAAAATCAGCTTATGTGTCATCAAAAGAACTTGGGATTGACCAGCAACTTAAATTCCCTCGGAGGAACATCTGGTCCGAACGCAACAGTACCACAGACTATTTGATCAAAGGAGTCCCTTTCCATTGATGCAACTCCATCTAAGTGCTGCATTTGACACGACTCAGTCATTTAGAACAAGGTGTGGGTTCAAGGAGCACACCCTTGTAATGATTCGGGTCGTATCTGACGTAACAGAACGTTTCAAATCCAAATTGATGATTGGGCTTCACTCTATGCTCCCTTGTCCTGTGGTGTCCCGCTGGGTATCCTAGGACCAACCCTGTTTTCAGTCTACACCCTGTACATTTAAAAAAATACATAATATCATATCTTTATGATGATGATATGCAAATCTATGTGCCTTTGAAAAAGAAAAGTTTTTAAAATCACTTTTAAATTGTCTTGAGGACTTACTAAACCTAAATATCAAACCCTCTGAACAGAATGCTCCCACCAGTGACCTGCACCCCTGATGCCTTATTTAAAACCCACAGTCACAAATCTTGGTTTTAAGTTCCACAATGATTTTAAATTGGAACAGCAGATTAACTCAGTTTTTTATCATCCAAGACTTTTTTTTATCTTTTAACGACTTTGAGCATAGGGCTGGGCGATATATCGACTATACTCGATATATCGCGGGTTTGTCTCTGTGCGATATAGAAAATGACTATATGGTGATATTGGAGTATAAGTTCTCACGCAGTTGTTTTTAGCTGCTTGCCCGGCAGACAGGTAGCGGCATAGTAACATTAGCTGTTGTGCTAGAGGTGTGGTGTGAGTGGTAATACGAGAGAGAGAAGGTAACAAATGAAGGAAGAATTAATTCCCTAGAAAAAAAGCACAGGGTCCAATTGTCTGGCGGTGGTTTGGCTTCAAGCGGAAAAATATTGAACAGACAACCGTAATATGTCAAATAAGCGGCAAAAGCGTTGCTACAAAAAGTAGTAGCACTGCTAATGTAGCATCATTTGAAAAGTCACCCGCTAGAGAATGAAGAGTGCATCAAACTGCATGTCAACATCTCTAGGCGGTGCCACATCAACAAAATGCCCAAGCAACCATTTCCACATCAACACCATATGAAAAAAATTGTCAACGACAGGAGGAAATAACGTCCGCTGGAACCTACCACATAGTGAAGGACATACACTACTTGATTTCCTACTATGCAGCTCATTTTTATTTGACACTTATTGAAATATCTTGTGTGACATCATGCACAAAAGTGCACTTTATTTGTTTTAAACTATTGTAGTGGCCTTCTGTACAAAAAGTGCACTTTAATTGAGTGTTGTTTTGATATGTCATCTTAGTGACATCATGCACAAAAGTGCACTAAGAGCTTGTTTTAAAATGTCTCTGACAATCTTGCACTTTCTGTTTTGAAATGACATGAATGTTTGTGCCACTGCTTAATAACACTTAATAACACTTTTAGTTGTGATTTCCCTCTCTGCATGAAAGTTTAAAAGTAGCATATAAGAATGCAGTATGAAGAAGAATGTTTGAATGTAGACACATAGAATCATCATACTGCTGTGATTATATGCATCGAGTGTTCATTCAAGGCTAGGGCAAAATACCCAGATATATATATGGTGTATCGTGATATGGCCTGAAAATATCCAGATATTAATAAAAGGCCATATTGCCCAGCCCTATTTGAGCGTGGAATCCATGCTTTTATTTCCTGAGGTTTGGACTACTGTAACTTCCTCTATGTTGGAATGAAGCGGGCCTCAATCGCTCCATTGCAGTTGGTCCAAAATGCTGCTGCTCATCTTTTAACTGACACTAAAAACATGAACACATTTTAGCTTCACTGCACCTACTTCATTTTACTATTTATTTGAAAATATTGTTTGATTTTGATAAAATACCGTTATATATCTATATCATGTACTGTGATATAACCGCAAAAATACCGGGCCAGCCCTATTGAAGAGTAAACAAGACGGTCTCCGGGGGAAGAGAAAGTGAATTGCAAGTGAAAATGTACGTGATATGCACGAAAGTATTGTTTCTTCAAGTGCCAAATCACCCGCCACCCAATAAGACTCTCAGTTCTCCAGAAAGACCTTGATTACTGTGGGGGTGTTGGCCCATAAAGTCGACGGAAAAATATGTGCCAGGCCAGATTTGACAGGGAAGTTGTTAGAATGATTATGTGTAAGTTATCACACAACTCTTATGCTCAAAGGCTGTTGTTATAGTTATAATCAATTGTGCTGAAGTTGTACTTTTCTATCTGTGTAAAGGGACAACTCGCAATATTGGACTGCTGGTCGTCTCGTATCAGTGTTTTTGTCCAGACCCGGCCTGCTGACTGCCAAGGACGAACATGGAGTACTGTGACGCAGACAAAGCAGAGGCAGGGCGATATCACGAGTGACAGCACATTTCCATTTCTGAATAATCATATATTGTGTTTAACTGGCGCTTCTGAGATTAACCCCCTTCCTTCAGAAGCAGCCATAGTGATGTAAACAGGGACCTCCTGAATAAATAGAGGAGCATGTGGGCTGTGCTTTAGAGCATGGGTTGGAACTGTAACCGAGTGTACAGCCCAATACGTCTCTCCTCATTGAGCTAAATTGAACTTTGTCTCCGCATGATTCCTTGCTTCTTGTCTGTTTAATAGATGTCATCAGTGTTTGAACCTGACAAAGGCCCACGTTTCAGGGGTTTTTTGCAGTGAGGGAGTTAAATGGAATGCTGCAAAGGCACAATCTAGGCAACTCAGCACATGTGGTGTAGTGCACAGCACAGAAACATGACATCAAGAGCTCCTCCCTGACCTGGTAACTGTTGTAGTAGCAGATAATACTCTTGTTCTTGGAGAGGCCCAACTTGCTGCCCTGGTCTGTGGCCAGGGCAAAGGTGGACAGGAAGCCAGGTTTCATAGCAGGACCAGGAGCATTATCACTGGCAACTGCAAGAAAAAGCATTTACTGCGTCAATATCACACCTGTTCACCTGGTGTATAGTTTGATGTGATGGTAGAAGGCGGCACAAAACACCTGCAGACACAAAGGTGCAACTAATTATAGTGCCATTGCTTATCAGTCCCTCCAGGATGATGTAATCATTCTGGCCAATGGCATTTGTAATAAACTCAGCGCAGCGGTCCAATCAATCTGATGTCTCCCAGCATCGCCCAACATCTTCACTTCCTTGTTTACATTGACGGAAATTCATGTATTCACTAAACATAAATAACATTGTCACAGTCACCTGTCTTCTCGCCAAAAGTACAGCTTGGACGTGGTGGAAAAGAAACATTGGGGGAAGTATGACGAATGGGAGCAATTTAAACCACTTCCACAAATGATTGCAGATTTTCCCAGACTATTAGCCACTACATGTTCCCTACGCTTTGAACCCTGCGCCTTGTAAAACAGCGCGGCTAATTTAGGGATTTTTTTTCGCTAAAAGCCATTATGTTTTGTATTCAACAAATCATTTTAAAATTAAAGTACCAATGATTGTCACACACACTCTTGGTGTGGCGAAATTATTCTCTGCATTTGACCCATCACCCTTGATCACCCCCTGGGAGGTGAGGGGAGCAGTGGGCAGCAGTGGTGCCACGCCCGGGAATCATTTTTGGTGATTTTAACCCTTGATGCTGAGTGCCAAGCAGGGAAGTAATGAGTCCCATTTTTATAGTCTTTGGTATGACTCGGCCGGCGTTTGAACTCACAACCTACCCATCTCAGGGCGGACACTCTAACCACTAGGCCACTGAGTAGGTTTCATTTCATATTTTCAAGAAGTACACGTGTTTCTGCCCGAGTGGATTCTTCATTCATCACTCAAAGCAACGTTTTGTAAGTTGTAAAATATAACTAAAACGATTCATACTTACTAAAGCGTCCCAGGTGTGATGTCTGTAGGAGTGTTTTCCTGCATATTTGTACAAGCTATCATAATCAAGCTGGCGTTGTTAGCATTAGCGGATATATGCTAAAACATTAAGTGTCTGTGTAAGTATTAGAGATTGATTGATTGAAACTTTTATTAGTAGATTGCACAGTACAGCACATATTCTGTATATTTGACCATAAAAGAGTTTTTCAACTCTTAAGTCGGGGTCCACGTTAATCAATTGATGGATCTGAGCCGAGGATGTTGTGGCTTGCGCAGCCCTTTGAGACACTTGTGATTAAGGGCTGTATGAATAAGATGTGATTAATTGATGATGATAACTTACAATGGCATTCTTTTTGCATCGTTTCATTTGTGTAATTTCACCAAAACGTCAGCGTGGAGTTATTGAGTCTGTTTAGACGATTGAAAAGCCAGCTATTGCATCTTGTGGGTCCATGACCATGACTTCTGTTTTGTTTGATCGGCCGTTTTACTGCCGTGTTCCAGACACCGTTTGGAATCAATTAAGGTATGCAAATAAACATTACCAGAATCTTTCGTACCAGGTTACGGTCCTGTGCGGCTAATATACGTAAAAATATTTATTTTTTCTAAAAATGTAATCGATAATTAATATAGTCCAGAAAATACTGTGCAAGTAAGGGTCTGAGGAGTAACTCCACCCGTGTTTCACTTTGTCTTTTTGTGATAGCACCACTGAAGGTTACCAGTGATGGCAGATGATGTAATAAGGGGGCATGCACGACGTATGTATTAATGTCGGGGTGTGTCTTTTGTAAACTTAACACCAACATATGTGGAATAAATTGAATTAATCAGAATACGTTGTCCTTTACAATTATAAATACCTTCTTACAAAAATCTGCTCGCATGTCAGCAGACTGGGGTAGATCTTGCTGATAGCCTATGTATTGAATCCATAGAGGATCGTTTTGAATCAGAAAAATATTGTTTTGGAATTGAAAAAAATGTATTCATAATTGAATCGTGACCCCAAGATTGATATTGAATCGAATCGTGGGACACCCAAAGATTTGAAAACCTAAGAAACAGTTGGAAAGGTTAGATCAGTGGTTCTCAACCTTTTTTCAGTGATGTACCCCCTGTGAAAATTTTTTTAATTCAAGTACCCCCTAATCCAGGGGTGTCCAAACTTTTTCCACAGAGGGCCGCACACGGAAAAATTGAAGCATGCGGGGGCCATTTTGACATATTTCCTTTTCAAACCATAACAAAATATAGGGATTTTTTTTTAATCCTTAAGGCTCCTGGGGAGCATAGAGGGTCTCAGTCACTAAAATGTTAAAAATAAGTCAAATTATTATTATTATTTATTTAATGCTTACAGTAAATCTCTATAACAACTTGAGGTTGATATCAAGTAAAACAAATAAGGTTTTATGCCTTTTCTGTCAAAGACAACTTTGTTTTTTAGAGTAAAACTGAAATATGCAGTATTTAGATAGTTAGATAGTACTTTATTGATTCCTTCAGGAGAGTTCCTTTATTTAGCAATTAAAGCCCTCAAAGATCAATAGTGCAGGACGCAATTGATTTTATTTATTTAATATTTTTGAGTAATCAGAGTGAAAAGTTAAATAAAATCCTACTAAATATATTTGAGATCCGAAAGGTTCCCCTCTCATAAAGTGATGCATTTTTATTTTTTATTTTATTTTTACTTTTAACACTTAAATTTCAAGATCAACTTCCGATATATCTGTCGATTTTAAGTTTGAACTATTATTTTGTTTGTTTATGCTCTTTTGTCAAAACTTTGATGTTTTTAAATGGCAACCACACAACATATGCAATATTTTTTCCACATCAAACATTTTAAAGTGATAATTTTTAAGTAATAATTCATTATAACATAGATTTTTTTGTCTTTTTTTTTTAGCAATGTGAAAAAAGAAAAGAAAATTAAGACGAAAGGGGAAAAAAAACGGCCTGCATGGCAGTTTTGTATCAACATTGCCACTTTTTCTCATTAGATTTCATCTAATTCCACTTTTTTAAAATGTTTATTTTTTATTTTTGCAATACTATCAATTTTGCATTTTTTGCAGAATGTGTGGCGGGCCGGTAGCCGATTAGCTGCGGGCTGCAAATGGCCCCCGGGCCGCACTTTGGACACCCCTGCCCTAATAAGAGCAACGCATTTTTGGTTGAAAAAAAGAGATAAAGAAGTAAAATACAGCACTATGTCATCAGTTTCTGATGTATTAAATTGTATAACAGTGCAAAATATTGCTAATTTGTAGTGGTCTTTCTTCAACTATTTGGGAAAAAATATATAAAAATAAGTAAAAACTTGTTGAAAAATAAACAAGTGCTTCAATTATAAATAAAGATTTCTACACGTAGAAGTAATCATCAACTTAAAGTCCTACTGAAAGCCACTACTAGCCACCACGCAGTCTGATAGTTTATATATCAATGATGAAATATTAACATTGCAGCACATGCCAATACGGCCTTTTTAGTTTACTAAATTGCAATTTTAAATTTTGTGCGGAGTATCCTGCTGAAAACGTCGCGGTATGATGACACGTATGATGACACGTGCGCGTGACGTCTCGGATTGTAGCAGACATTTTTTTCCAGCCCGATCCAAGCTATAAGTAGTCTGCTTCAATCGCATAATTCCACAGTGTTCTGGACATCTGTGTTGCTGAATCTTTTGCAATTTGTTCAATTAATAATGGAGAAGTCAAAGAAGAAAGATGTAGGTGTATTGCGGCTGCCTTTAGCCACACAAACACAGCCGGTGTTTCTTTGTTTACATTCCCGAAGGTGAAGCTTTACTATGGAACAGAGCAGTCAAGCGAACATGGTTACCGACCACATGTCAACCGGCAGGTTTCGGTGAGAAAATTGTGGTAATAAGTCGGCTCTTAGCGTAGACATGAGCGGAGCTTGCGTCCTTCTGCAACTGCGTGGCTTCCCTCAGAGACACTGGCGGTCACCACACTCCGACTTTCAGGTATGACTATATAATCTCACTAAAACCCTAGTAACACAATAGGCAGATAAGAGATTTTCTAGATTTATCCTAGTGAATGTGTCGAATAACATCTGAATCGCTCCCACTGCCTCCGCCTTTTTTTTCCCAGTCCTTCACTCTCACTATCCTCATTTACGAATCTTTCATCCTTGCTCGAATTAATGAGGAAATTGTCGCGTTCTCGGTCCGAATCGCTCTAGCTGCTGGTGGCCATGATTGTAAACAATGTTCAGCTGTGAGGAGCCCTATAACCAGTGACGTCACGCGCACATCGTCTGCTACTTCCGGTATAGGCAAGGCTTTTTTATTAGCGACCAAAAGTTGCGAACTTTAGCGTCGATGTTCTCTACTAAATCCTTTCAGCAAAAATATGGCAATATCGCGAAATGATCAAGAATGACACATAGAATGGACCTGCTGTCCCTGTTTAAATAAGAACATCTCATTTTAGTAGGCCTTTAAAGTGCCCTTTTTGGGGATTGTAATAGAGATCCATCTGGATTCATCAACTTCATTCTAAACATTTCTTCACAAAATAAGAAATCTTCATCATCAATATTTATGGAACATGTCCTTAAAAAAATCTAGCTGTTAACACTGAATATTGCATTGTTGCATTTCTTTTCACAGTTTATGAACTTACATTCATATTTAGTTGAAGTATTATTCAATAAATATATTTATAAAGGATTTTTAAATTGTTGCTATTTTTAGAATATTTTTGAAAAATTTCACGTATCCCTTGACATACCTTCAAGTACCCCCAGGGGTACGCATACCCCCATTTGAGAACCACTGGGCTAGATGGATGATGTGAAATCACGATGAGTGGATAGAATGTGCCGGAAATGGTCACAATTGCAAGGTTGTGCATCATTTGTTGGGATCGGTTGAATTTGTGTTAATTCCTGGACCATCGGATTTTACAAGCGGAGATGTTACAAAGAGGATATAAAATAAGCATCGAAGCAAATGGACACAAATTTTTGTTTTTTTATTCATAACTGCACTAAAAATAAGACATGTGAACGCAGCCTAAAAAAAACGGAAGTGTGCTCTAGCGTATCAAAACGGTCATGTGAGAATTTTGTTCCCCGTGCCTCAGTTGCTTGGTTACCTGCACTGGTCGGCAACTCCAGTTACGTGTCTCGCGGAGGAACTTGCAATAATCTTGTTAACACACAGACATTACCCAACATTTACAACTACTGTGAAGGGATATGAATAACTCCTGAGCAGTGGAAATGGAGACGGACAATGCTGGTAATCAAGGTTTGTGAGAGGGAAGCTGGACGGAGCTACACAGTTGGGTTGAGTTCAAATTGGGTTGAGTTGTTTCCTGCCCTGATGTGGTTGTGGCTTATGCAGCCCTTTGAGACACTGGTGATTAAGGGCTACATAAGTTAACATTGATTGATTGATTGTTAACTGTTTCTAGGACACACACTCCTTGAGTTTCAGGTATCAGTGCGTGCTTAGATCAGCCAAATCCTGGCAGGAAAACATCATTTGTCACCTCAAATAAGTTATCGGGTTCCAGATTTGGTTTTAGTACCTTTGATGACCGGGACTCCATCTCTGTCTGTGACCACGATGGCGTGAATGCCTTCAACACTGCGCAAGAGCAGAAAGTCCATTATTCATACAGGAACTTCTGTAATCTTGGACAAAGCAAAACAGATGGCACTTGACAAGTTCTTCATACGCACCTTTGTAATTGTTTGAACAGGTACTTCTTTAGGTCCTGGAAAAAGAAAAAGATGAATGTTTACAAAAGTGTCAAAAACCAGAATCTGTCTTAAAAATAAAGTACTATTATAATGTAAATATTGTGACGATTTTAGAGACATCTAAAAACTTTGGATTTTGAATCAATGGTCATTTTTCGGTTAGTGTATTTTTGGGACCCCAGGGCGCACTGTTTCATCTGACATCACATGGACGAAGGTAAGACCTTCTGGAGGAAAGTTCTGTGGTCTGATGAAACAAAAATGGAGCTGTTTAGCCACAATACCAAGCAATATGTTTGGAGGAGAAAAGGTTAGGCCTTTAAAGGCCTACTGAAAGCCACTACTAGCCACCACGCAGTCTGATAGTTTATATATCAATGATGAAATATTAACATTGCAGCACATGCCAATACGGCCTTTTTAGTTTACTAAATTGCCATTTTAAATTTCCCAGGAGTTTTTTCTTGAAAACGTTGTGTAATGATGACGTGTACGCAGGACGTCACGGGCACACACACACAGCTAAAAGTCGTCTGATTTAACGGCATAATTACACAGTATTTTGGATATCTGTGTTGCTGAATGTTTTGCAATTTGTTCATTTAATAATGGAGAAGTCAAAGTAGAAAGACGGAGTTGGGAAGCTTTAGCCTTTAGCCACACAAACACACGGTGATTCCTTGTTTAAAATTCACGTAGGTGAAACTTTACTATGGATCACATCGAACATGGATCCCGACCGAATGTCAACCAGCAGGTTTCGGTGAGGAAATTGTGGTAAAAAGTTGCTTCTTACGGGAGATCAGCTGAGCTTGTGCCTCCCATAAAGCTGCCGTCAACTCCCCTGAGACACTGGCGTCAAGACACCCGTGGAGACACACCTCCGACTATCAGGTACTGTTAAACTCACCAAAACACTAGCAACACAATAGAAAGATAAAGGATTTCCCAGAATTAGCCTAGTAAATGTGTCTAAAAACATCTGAATCCGTCCCAAAGCAATCGATTTTATTTTATTTTTATTTTTTTTTTTAGTCCGTCGCTATCAATATCCTCAAACACGAATCTTTCATCCCTGTCAAATTAATGAAGAAATTGTCGTTTTATTGGTCTGAATAGCTGTTTTTTTAGAGGCTCCCAATAAAAACAATAAGAATATGTGAGGAGCCATCAACATGTGACGTCATCGTCTGCGACTTCCGGTACAGGCAAGGCTTTTCTGTTAGCAAGCAAAAGTTGCAAACTTTATCGTGGATGTTCTCTACTAAATCCTTTCAGCAAAAATATGGCAATATCGCGAAATGATCAAGTATGACACATAGAATGGACCTGCTATCCCTGTTTAAATAAGAACATTTCATTTCACTAGGCCTTTAATCCCAGGAACACCAGGCCTACCGTCAAGCATGGTGGTGGTAGTATTATGCTCTGGGCCAGTTTTGTTGCCAAAAGAAACTGCTGTTTTAAATGGGACAATGAAAAAGGAGGATTAGCTCCAAATTCTTCAGAACAAGCTAAAGTTGGGTCTTGGGCGCAGTTGGGTGTTCCAACAGGACAATGACCCCAAACACACCTCAAAAGTGGTAAAGTAATGGCATTCCCAAAGTCCTGACCTAAAGGTGTGGACAATACTGAAGAAACAAGTCCATGTCACACATTTAGCTGAACTGCAGCTATTTAGTGGTGAAAAATGTACGCAGAAGCTTGTGGATGGCTACCAAAAGCGCCTTATCGCAGGAAAACTTGCCAAGGGACATGTAAGCAAATATTAACATTGCTGTATGTATACTTTTGATCGCTCACATTTTCAGTAGAGCCATTATAAATTAATAAAAGAAGCAAACTTCATGAATGTTTTTTGTGAGCAACAATTATGTGCTCCAATCACTACATCACAAAAAAATAAGAGTTGTAAACTCAAGACAGCCATGACATGATGTTCTTTACAAGTGTATGTACACTTTTGACCACGACCATATATATGTCTATATATATGGAGAGAAAAGCTCGATGTACGGTATGGATAATAATGTGATGCATCTTTAGACACAAAAAAAAGTGTATATATATATATATATATATATATATTAAGGGTGTGGGAAAAATCGATTCAAATACGTTGTGCGATTCAGAATCGATTCTCATTTTTTTTTAAAAATCGATTTTTTAAATTTTTTTTTAGCAATCCAACAAAACAATACACAGCAATACCATAACAATGCAATCCAATTCCAAAAGCAAAGCTGACCCAGCAACACTCAGAACTGCAATAAACAGAGCAATTGAGAGGAGACACAAACACCACACAGAACAAAACAAAAGTAGTGAAACAAAAATGAATATTATCAACAACATTATCAATATTAGTTATAATTTCAGCATAGCAGTGATTAAAAATCCCTCATTGACATTATCATTAGACATTTATAAAAATAATAAAAAAGAACAATAGTGTCCCAGTGGCTTACACTTGCATGGCATCTCATAAGCTGGACAACACACTGTGTCCAATGTTTTCACAAAGATAAAATAAGTCATAATTTTGGTTCCTTTAATAGTTAAAACAAATTTACATTATTGCAATCAGTTGATAAAACATTGTCCTTTACAATTATAAAAGCCTTTTTTTTTTTTTTTTGAATCTACTACTCTGCTAGCATGTCAGCAGACTGGGGTAGATCCTGCTGAAATCTATGTATTGAATGACCACAGAATCTTTTTGAATCGGAAAAATATCGTTTGTGAATCGAGAATCGCGTTGAATCGAAAAAAATCAATATATAATCGAATCGCGACCCCAAGAATCGATATTGAATCGAATCGTGGGACACCCACAGACTTGCAGCCCTAATATATATATATATATATATATATATATATATATATGTCTTGATTGGATTATCCAGAGAATAGTGCTCGATACCGTGGTAGAGCGTAATAAATGTATGTGTGGGAAAAATCACAAGACTACTACATCTCTACAGAACTGTTTCATGAGGGGTTCACTCAATCATGATGATTGAGGGAATATATATATATATATATATATATATATATATATATATATATATATATATATATATATATATATATATATATATATATGGATAAAACCTCACATCAATCATGGTGGAAAGTGTCCTCTTCTGTCACGTGAAGCTTCTGCTGCCTGTGGAAAGAAAAGGAGAAGTGACACAAATATAAAGAAAACATTACTTATGGAGAATATTGTGAATAAATGGAGAACAGGAAGTGAAGAAAAGTTGTAGCAACTGTTATGTGAAAGAAAAGGTGTAGGATTAAATAAACTCTGCTTCTTCTTACTCCTCTTCGGACACGATGTAAAGTGAAATGATATGACATGATGTGATGTATTATGTGTTGATGTAACAAATAAACTAAAGAAAGAAAGAAAGAAAGAAGAAAAGAAAGAATTACACTAGTAAGGAACTCCACCGAAGCTGACTAGCTAAGTAGCTAACTCGCAAGCTTCATTTTCCACACAAGTATGTGAAATAGGTTCGGAAGAGAAAGCCACACGTTTGGACAAAAGACGACACGACCTCACGTACCTGTTTTGTCGTCGGTGAGTCACTTTAAGTCTACTTTGTTCGTGCGGAACTAATACTAATAATAATAATAATACAAATGTCAGCAGCTCCCGTGTCACGTGACCTGCACCGGATGACACTATCGAGACACGCATGCGCGAAGATTACGTCACTTCCGAGAATTGTAATTTATCATTTTTTGAATGTTTTGTATATATATAAACAATAGCTTATTTAGGATTAAAAGGACAAAATAATATAAACATACACAAGGAGCGGATAAAAAAAAAAGTTTTTTGCGCCACATTTTCACTTTTCTGTCGTAGCAATGATTGACGCACGGGGGCGTTACCAAACATTTGTTTGATACACTTTGAATTTGTTTTTTTGAATGTTTTTTTTTAAACAAAATTTCTTTAACTTAAATATATTTATGCAGCCTAACAAACATAATACTTTCAAATGATCAGTTATGAAAATTGATGTAAATAAAGCACATCGTTCAGGTTTCTGTACGGTTTCAAAATCCATCTATCCATCCATCCATTAATCCATTTCTACCGCTTTTCCCTTTTAGCGGTCACAGGGGATGCTGGAGCCTATCTCAGCTGCATTCGGGCGGAAGGCGGTGTACACCCTGGACAGGTCACCACCTCATCACACGGCGGTTTCAAAATAAAGTATCTATTTTATTTGATCGTGTCTTTTTTTTTTTGCAATCTTAAAATATCCTCCACTACTTTTGTTTTATTGAGTTTCGTCTTCCAATTAACTGCCATTTAATCAGAATGTGAAATACTTTATTTAATCAACATTTTCAGCACAATCCCATTCGAGAGCAGACAAACATGACAGAAAGACAGAACAGGATCAAACATTACAGGGAGACAGAACAGGATCAAACATGACAGGGAGACAGAACAGGATCAAACATTACAGGGAGACAGAACTGGATCAAACATTACAGGGAGAAAGAACAGAATCAAACATTACAGGGAGACAGAACAGGATCAAACATGACAGGGATACAGAACAGGATCAAACATTACAGGGAGACGGAACCGGATCAAACATTACAGGGAGGCAGAACAGGATCAAACAAGACAGGGAGACAGAACAGGATCAAACATTACAGGGAGACAGAACAGGATCAAACATGACAGGGATACAGAACAGGATCAAACATTACAGGGAGACGGAACCGGATCAAACATTACAGGGAGGCAGAACAGGATCAAACAAGACAGGGAGACAGAACAGGATCAAACATTACAGGGAGACAGAACAGGATCAAACATTACAGGGAGACAGAAAAGGATCAAACATTACAGGGAGACAGAACAGGATCAAACATTACAGGGAGAAAGAACAGAATCAAACATTACAGGGATACAGAACAGGATCAAAGATGACAGGGAAACAGAACAGGATCAAACATGATAGGGATACAGAACAGGATCAAACGTTACAGGGAGACAGAACAGGATCGCTGATGGGTTTGACAACTCCCAAGGCCCATTTTCTTCCGCTTATCCGAGGTCGGGTCGCAGGGGCAGCAGCCTAAGCAGAGAAGCCTGGACTTCCCTCTCCCCAGCCACTTGGTCCAGCTCTTCCCGGGGGATCCCGAGGCGTTCCCAGGCCAGCCTGGAGACATAGTCTTCCCAACGTGTCCTAGGTCTTCCCCGTGGCCTCCTACCGGTTGGACGTGCCCTAAAAACCTCCCTAGGGAGGCGTTCGGGTGGCATCCTGACCAGATGCCCGAACCACCTCATCTGGCTCCTCTCCACGTGGAGAAGCGGCTTTACTTTGAGTTCCTCCCGGATGGCAGAGCTTCTCACCCTATCTCTAAGGGAGAGACCCAAACTCATTTGGGCCGCTTGTACCCGTGATCTTGTCCTTTCGGTCATGACCCAAAGCTCATGACCATAGGTCAGGATGGGAACGTAGATGGATCGGTAAATTGAGAGCTTTGCCTTCTGGCTCAGCTCCTTCTTCACCACAACGGATCGATACAGCGTCCGCATTACTGAAGACGCCGCACCGATCCGCCTGTCCATCTCACCATCCACTCTTCCCTCACTTGTGAGCAAGACTCCTGGGTCCTTGAACTCCTCCACTTGGGGCAAGATCTCCTCCCCAACTTGGAGATGGCACTCCACCCTTTCCCGGGCGAAAACCATGGACTCGGACTTAGAGGTGCTGATTCTCATCCCAGCCGCTTCACACTCGGCTGCGAACCGATCCAGTGAGAGCTGAAGATCCTGGCCAGATGAAGCCATCAGGACCACATCATCATGCTACAAAATGAAGATCATAGACTATGAATACATGAATTCCTGAAACAAATGCTACAATTTTAGTTGTAAATGGCGGTCAGTGATTGCAAAATGCTTAGGCCAGAATTGAAGTCCTTGCTGGTCCCAGACCACCTGCCACCGCTTACTGTATACAGTAGTGTCAGGTTTAAGCACTGAACTATCTATTAAACAGAACAGGAAGCAAGGAATCAGGCAGAGACAGAGTTCAATTTTTCTCATGAGGAGAACGCATGGATCTGCGCACTCAGCTATAGTCTCACGCTATACGCTCTAAACTCCTCCACTTGGGAAAAGATCTCCCTAAGTGACTTATCGTATTTTGTAAATACTTTCACCTTCTGTACGATGTACCAAGAATATTTCCAAAAATCCCTGTGAGTCTCTTGCCTGCGTCGTGCGGGTTCCACGGATCATCAAGGAAGGAAATCTTGCTTTTGAACAGGTTTGACTCGCTTTATTTTTCAATAACAGCTTTGTTTTCAGATCGGGTCGCTTTTCAGCTCCTCCTCTCCACTGCTCGCTCAAGGTCCGCTTTTCAGCCGCCGCCGTCTGCTCTCTGCTTTCGCTCCTCGGTTGCTACTGCGGGCTCTCCTCCTCCTTCTGCCCCACCCTCTACCGCTGCTGCCCTTTTATACAGCCGGAGGAGATTAATTAATTGCGTGTAGGTGCACCTGAACTTGATTGTGGCGTCGCTCCCGGCACGCCCCGCCTCTCCGCTCGGCCGCATTCTCCGCCTCCTTGCCGCCATCCAGCATGCCCTGCCCCACAGCTCGTTCCCCGGCTGCGCCTCTCCACAATCCCACAATGTCATCGGCGGTCAAGCGAAGCGAGTATGACGATCCAAGGACAAATTGGGAAGACTATGTCTCCCGGCTGGCCTGGGAACGCGTCGGGATCCCCCCGGGAGGAGCTGGACCAAGTGGCTGGGGAGACAGAAGTCTGGGCTTCTCTGCTTAGGCTGCTGCCCCCGCGACCCCTTGTGATTAAACGGAAGACAATGGATGGATGGACTTTCTGTTCATAGTGTTGCTACACCGTCTTCCCCTTCCTCGTGTTGGCTGTGAGCCACCAGAGTTCTCCTGGAGGCCAGTAACTGCAGAAACAGAATCCTAAAAGGTAACAAAAGTAAATAAACAGTCAAGTAAAAACAACAATTTTACAGTTAAAAAGAAAAACATATTTACACAGATTCTGCAAACATGCAGTAGTTACAAAATACAGAGTGGTTTGACTAATAAGTCAACGTGAAATGCTGCATTTCAGTCTCAGGCGAGAGCAGTGGTGCCGGTGCCGGAGCAAAAATAGCCGACTATTAATAGAACTCCCCGCTCACGGCCTCACTCTGACAGAAGCACGACTGCAGTGCAGAGAAGACCCCCTGTGCCGCACAATCCAACAGGTGAGCTTTTTGACGCACACACTCTAGTCTACGCTGTTTGTAGCCCAGACCTGGTCACAGTCTGGGCCAGACCCAAGTACTGGTAGTGGCAGGTATTCATTTGAAACATTTAAACTGGGACGGTCTCCAGCTCACCCGTGAAAGTAATGTCTTTAAGCGGTATAAAAAGATGTGTTTGGTTAAGAGAACAGCGTGGATAAAAGTTTCAATGGATCAAAGTTGATGTTTATAGTCCTTGATCCCAATTGCCTCAAAGGGTTTCGCAATCCCCGGACCTGAACCCGCATCCGGGAAAACTCAACCCAGTGGGACAATGAGAAACCTTGGCAGGGACCCCAGATAAGGGGATATATTTTTCAATAGGAGCCCAATCTGAAATGGACTTTTTGTTACTCATCTTTATACATCTGTCATTTCTATCTTTTTTTTTTAATTTATTTTTTATTTATTTATTTTTTTTAATTTATACTACCATATTGTATATGCACCTTAGGAGGAGCTGCTCCAATTTCGTTGTTCTTTGAACCTGTTCATTGCAATAATGACAATAAAACTCTATTCTATTCTATTCTATTCTATTCTTTCCCCAGCATCTACCGTGTTTCCCACCTTTTACGGGGGCCGCCTTAAGTGGTGACACACATCACTCTTCCTGTTCTGTTCTCTGTGCAAAGTTACTTTAAAGTGAAAGTAACAATGATTGTCACACACACACTGGGTGTGGTGAAATTTGTCCTCTGCATTTGACTCATACCCCTGTTCACCCCTTGGGAGGTGAGGGGAGCAGTGAGCAGCAGCTGTGGCTGCGCCCGGGAATGATTTAACCCCCAATTCCAACCCTTGATGCTCAGTGCCAAGCACATATATATATATATATATGTGTGGGAAAAACCACAAGACTACTTCATCTCTACAGAAGTGTTTCATGAGGGGTTCCCTCAATCATCAGGAGATTTTAATGGAAGCATTCACATACAATGGTTTATATAGGGCACAGAGTGGGTGGGTACAGGCAGGCGTAGGGTGTGGTGATTGGCTCATGTGTTACCTAGGAGGTGTTTCTGTCTGTGGCGGCATGTTGAAGTGATTTCACTGCGCTTGTTGAGGGATGACAGGTCTGGATGATATATAATAAACAGTTTCTCTGTTAAGCATAGGTTGCATCTTTTATTACCACTGTTGTAAGGTGTGCTGGATGCAAGAATTTGCCATGTTATTGAATATTCAACATTATTGTCTTTGAGGTTCCAAATGTGCTTGCAGAGTTCTGTAGAATTCCGCAAAGTCTGGTTTCTAAAGGAGGCCTTGTGATTATTCCATCTGGCTTTAAACACTCCTTCGGTTAATCCTACGTACGTGTAGGATGTGTTAATGTCCTTGCGTGTTACCTTTGCTTATATATGTATATATGTACATACATACATACATACACAGATATACATATATGTGTATGTATGTATATATATATATATATATATATATATATACTGGCAAAATAAACACTGACAATAATAATAATATGTATATATGTATTGACTGTAAGTACAATTGATCAAACTGATGCTGATTGGTTGACTTACCAACCATCACGGACATTTTGGTTCCTGTTACATGTATATTTTATTGTAGTTTTCATGTGTTTTACCTCAAGCAGACAGCATGGAAGACTTCCAGCAGTTGGAGCAGGACTTCTACCAGACCGGGTACTACTTTGACCAGCATGGGCACGCCGTGGCCTTGGACTATGACCAGTCTGCAAGTCATCTTTACAGCAAGCAGTCAGTATTTGTTGTGCTACACCTTTCATCTTTTAGTCATCACAGTCCATGTCAAAACTAGTCCGGCTGAGGGGGGGGGGGGGGGGGGAGGAATGGCAGTGTATATGTTTCTTTGACTTTTTATTCATAGCTGTATGTAGAAGTGGCTGCTTGTATCTGCTGCTTTAATGTCTTTCATGTCCTTTGTCTTCTTTGATGTTTCCCTATTACACACATGTGAGAGTAATGTGTGCTATGGCTATGAATTGTTTTTTTCCCTTGGCTTCAGTCTGGACCCCTCTCCAGGGCCCAGGCTTAGACCGATTTTTTTATTTTATTTCATTTTATTTTAATCGTTTATTTTTTTCTCTCTCCCCCCCCCACTTGTTTACCTGTATCTCACCTTTTTTGTAAGGGGCACCGCAAGTTGGCAGACCCGTCAGCGATCCTGTTCTGTCTCCCTGTAATGTTTGTCTGATCTTGAATGGGATTGTGCTGAAAATTGTAATTTTCCTGAAGGAATACATAAAGTACTATCTAATCTAATCTAATATAATCTAATCTAATCTGAAAGATCCAACTTTTTCCACTTAGCGCCACAGACTGACAGATCAAAGGACACACCTTCAAAACTAGCACAATGTAATAATTTTTTTAAAAGAACTACAAACTTTGTGTGAATGCCGAAATGCCAAACTGAATTGGGAAAAGTTTGCACGCCGGGCCAAATAGCATCAAGTAACAAAAAATTTGAGCAAAATTAGTT
This sequence comes from Nerophis ophidion, assembly GCF_033978795.1. Lineage (NCBI taxonomy): Eukaryota > Metazoa > Chordata > Actinopteri > Syngnathiformes > Syngnathidae > Nerophis > Nerophis ophidion. Next base: position 40,688,660 of record NC_084634.1, read on the forward strand.
TGAAAAAAAAAGCTAATATGCTAACAGTTCAAGGCTGACATGCTAAGAATAACATGCTTACAGTTAGCATTTGTGAAACACCAAAATATACGACACTACACATGCTAAATTAGACAAGAAAGCTAGCATGCTAATAACATGCTGAAATGATACCCGTAACAATTTGATGGATTGATTGAAACTTTCATTAATAGATTGCACAGTACAGTACATATTCAGTACAATTGTAGGGGTCAACGTTAATCAATTCATGGTAGTTCTGAAATAGATTAGGCTGAGGTGTCTACTTAAACGTTTTTTTTTTTTTTTAAATGCTAGCATGCTAATATTAGCATGCTAGCATTAGCATGCATCAACTACCAAAATACGACAGATGTGTTTACCTTTATTTAATTTAATTTAACTTAATTTAATTTTTAACACGTGATGACATTTGACACATGATTAACACATTTAATTTTATTTTATTGTATTTTTTATTAAAAAAATATAATTTCATACCTAAAATAAGCATTATGTGGGATATTGGAACACATTACTGATGTTTTCTCCCCTCCTAAAAATTATTACTGATGAACACATTACATGATGAACATGATGAACACATTACTGATGATGGACACATTACTGACGATGACACATGATGAACACATTACCGATGATGAACACATTACTGACGATGACACATGATGAACACATTACTGATGTTTTATCCCCTCCTAAAAATATTACTGATGAACACATTACATGATGAACATGATGAACACATTACCGATGATGAACACATTACTGACTAAGACACAGGATGAACACATTACTGATGTTTTATCCCCTCCTAAAAATATTACTGATGAACACATTACATGATGAACATGATGAACACATTACTGATGATGGACACATTACTGACAATTACGCATGATGAACACATTACTAATGTTTTCTCCCCTACTAAAAAATATTACTGATGAACACAATACATGATGAACATGATGAACACATTACTGATGATGAACACATTACTGACGATGACACATTACTGACAATTACACATGATGAACACATTACTAATGTTTTCTCCCCTACTAAAAAATATTACTGATGAACACAATACATGATGAACATGATGAACACATTACTGATGATGAACACATTACTGACGATGACACATGATGAACACATTACTGATGTTTTATCCCCTCCTAAAAAATATTACTGATGAACACATTACATGATGAACATGATGAACACATTACTGATAATGGACACATTACTGACAATGACACATGATGAACACATTACTAATGTTTTCTCCCCTACTAAAAAATATTACTGATGAACACATTACATGATGAACACATTACTGATGATGGACACATTACTGACGATGACACATGATGAACACATTACTGATGTTTTCTCCCCTCCTAAAAAATATTACTGATGAACACATTACATGATGAACATGATGAACACATTACTGATGATAAACACATTACTGACAATGACACAGGAAGAACACATTACTGATGTTTTCTCCCCTCCTAAAAAATATTACTGATGAACACATTACATGATGAACATGATGAACACATTACTGATGATGGACACATTACTGACGATGACACATGACGAACACATTACCGATGATGAACACATTACTGACGATGACACATGATGAACACATTACTGATGTTTTCTCCCCTCCTAAAAATATTACTGATGAACACATTACATGATGAACATGATGAACACATTACTGATGATGGACACATTACTGACGATGACACATGATGAACACATTACCGATGATGAACACATTACTGACGATGACACATGATGAACACATTACTGATGTTTTATCCCCTTCTAAAAATATTACTGATGAACACATTACATGATGAACATGATGAACACATTACTAATGATGGACACATTACTGACAATTACACATGATGAACACATTACTAATGTTTTCTCCCCTACTAAAAAATATTACTGATGAACACAATACATGATGAACATGATGAACACATTACTGATGATGAACACATTACTGACGATGACACATTACTGACAATTACACATGATGAACACATTACTAATGTTTTCTCCCCTACTAAAAAATATTACTGATGAACACAATACATGATGAACATGATGAACACATTACTGATGATAAACACATTACTGACAATGACACATGATGAACACATTACTGATGTTTTCTCCCCTCCTAAAAAATATTACTGATTAACACATTACATGATAAACATGATGAACACATTACTGATGATGGACACATTACTGACGATGACACATGACGAACACATTACCGATGATGAACACATTACTGACGATGACACATGATGAACACATTACTGATGTTTTATCCCCTCCTAAAAATATTACTGATGAACACATTACATGATGAACATGATGAACACATTACTGATGATGGACACATTACTGACGATGACACATGATGAACACATTACCGATGATGAACACATTACTGACGATGACACATGATGAACACATTACTGATGTTTTATCCCCTCCTAAAAAATATTACTGATGAACACATTACATGATGAACATGATGAACACATTACTGATAATGGACACATTACTGACAATGACACATGATGAACACATTACTAATGTTTTCTCCCCTACTAAAAAATATTACTGATGAACACATTACATGATGAACACATTACTGATGATGGACACATTACTGACGATGACACATGATGAACACATTACTGATGTTTTCTCCCCTCCTAAAAAATATTACTGATGAACACATTACATGATAAATGATAAATGGGTTGTACTTGTATAGCGCTTTTCTACCTTCAAGGTACTCAAAGCGCTTTGACACTACTTCCACATTTACACACACATTCACACACTGATGGAGGGAGCTGCCATGCAAGGCGCCAATCAGCACCCATCAGGAGCAAGGGTGAAGTGTCTTGCTCAGGACACAACGGACGTGACGAGGTTGGTACTAGGTGGGAATTGAACCAGGGACGCTCGGGTTGCGCACGGCCACTCTCCCCACTGCGCCACGCCGTCCCTGATGAACATGATGAACACATTACTGATGATAAACACATTACTGACAATGACACATGATGAACACATTACTGATGTTTTCTCCCCTCCTAAAAAATATTACTGATGAACACATTACATGATGAACACATTACTGATGATGAACACATTACTGACAATGACACATGATGAACACATTACTAATGTTTTCTCCCCTACTAAAAAATATTACTGATGAACACATTACATGATGAACACATTACTGATGATGGACACATTACTGACAATGACACATGATGAACACATTACTGATGTTTTCTCCCCTCCTAAAAAATATTACTGATGAACACATTACATGATAAATATGATGAACACATTACTGATGATGGACACATTACTGACGATGAAACATGATGAACACATTACTGATGTTTTCTCCCCTACTAAAAAATATTACTGATGAACACATTAAATGATGAACACATTACTGATGATGGACACATTACTGACAATGACACATGATGAACACATTACTGATGTTTTCTCCCTTCCTAAAAAATATTACTGATGAACACATTACATGATAAACATGATGAACACATTACTGATGATGGACACATTACTGACGATGAAACATGATGAACACATTACTGATGTTTTCTCCCCTCCTAAAAATGTAATTTAATTTAATGTAATTTAATTTAATTTGAGAAATGATTACACATGACATTGGACACATGATGAACACATCATGTTTTCTCCCCTCCTAAAAAAAATTAAATAATTTAATTTAATCTAATTTAATTTAATTTGTATAAAAAATACAATTTCACCCCTAAAAGAAGCATTAGAATTGGAATAAATACCTACACAATTAGGGAAAAAACAAAAACAAACTAACATGCAATCATTGTCATGCCAACAGGTATCATTTGTCAAGTAGTAAAATATTACACGTTAAGGTGTGTACCTGCAAAATATATTACAATCCTGCTGGGGGCGCTAAGAAAATAAGGAATGGTGTCCTCCACATGGAGAGGAGCCGATCCCTGCTTCCGCCATAGTGTCCTTGGGCAAGACACTTGACCCACCTGCGGCTAGTGCCACCCACCTGCTTTAAATGGAACTTACATATTGGCTTTCACTATGTAAACGTGCTTTGAGTCACTAGAGAAAAGCGCTATATAAATATAATTCACTTCACAATAATCAAGTGTGATTAATGACATTTGATCAATACTGGAAATGTTGTGTTCATCTGATATCAAGTCAATCTGAGGCCACTATGGCAGATTTAGCTTGATTTCAAATGAAAACAAAATTAAAAACATGCATCACTAGTTTAAACAATTTAACAACTCATCTTTGAAAATGTCCAAATGCAATACGGTATGATGATAATAATGATAATGTAACAATATTCACATCATTTGTAATAAGAAGGAACTTGAAGATATCAACCTGATACGGATACTGATACCATCATAGACATTTGGATCGATCCGCCCACTCCTAATGGAATAAACAAAAAATATTTTTTTTCATTTATTGATCTTCTATGTTGTTTTCAGTGGACCAGATGTTCCAGAACCTTCAACAGAACATTTCTACCAACCTGCTCAGGGCAAAGAAGCACATTATCCAGATGTGGAGCCTCCACTTCTTGAAGGTATATTAAAAAAAGCGGTCGTGTTGAAACAGGTTCTACGAGAGTATAGTCAACATGATTTCTGAGGCGACCCCGAAAGTGAATAAGCGGTAGGTAATGGATGGATGGATGGATTTCTGAGGCGGTCGCAAACATGGCGCTTGGTAGTCACGTGAGGAGCTGTTGACCAATCGGAGAGAGTATTGCCGGACAATCTCTTAAATGATTGGTCAAAAAGCCTCTCACGTGACTACAAAGCGCCATGTTTGCAACCGACTCCGAAACCGTGTTGACCGTGATGTCTGTGGAGACTGTGGCCGTCAGTGTTAGTGCACCACCTGCTGGCCACATGGCGGCGTTGCTAGGTCGAGAATAAAAAAACCTTCTGGTAAATTCAATTAAAAATATATATATAAATATGTGGGATATTCCAACACATTAATTATTTTCTTCCCCTCCCTCAAAATTTTTTTTAATTTTATTTAATTTAATTTAATCTTTATGAAAAATATATTTTCACCCATAAAAGAAAGAATATGTGGGATATTAGAACACATGTTTTCTCCCCTTTTAAAAAATATAATTTAATTTGATTTAATTTATTTTTATTTGATTTAATATCTATAAAAAATATAATTTCCACCCGAAAATAATCATTATATGGGATATTCATACACATTACTGATGTTTTCTCCCGTCCGAAAAAATTATTACTGATGAACACATTACAAGATGATCATGATGAACACATTACTGACGATGACACGTGATGAACACATTACTGATGTTTTTCCCCTCCTAAAAAATACAATTTAATTTAATTTGATTTAATTTAATATAATTTGACACATGATGAACACATTACTGATGTTTTCTGCCCTCCTAAAAAATACAATTTAATTTAATTTTCATAAAAAATATAATTTCACCTCTAAAATAACCATTATGTGGGATATTCGAATACATTACTGATGTTTTCTCCCCTCCTAAAATTACAATTTAATTTATTTTAATTTAATTTAATTTAATTTGACACATGATGACGTTTGACACATGGTGAACACATTACTGATGTTTTCTTCCCTCCTAAAAATATAATTAAATTAAATTAAATTTAATTATATTTTTAAGTTAAATTTAATTAAATTAAATTAAATTACATTAAATTAAATAATGGTTCTTTTAGAGGTGAAATTATATTTTTTATGAAAATTAAATTAAATTGTATTTTTTAGGAGGGGAGAAAACATCAGTAATGTGTTAAATTAAATTAAATTTAATTTAATTAATTTTTTTGTAAAAAATATAATTTCACCTCTAAAATAACCATTATTTGGGATATTCGAACATATCACTGATGTTTTCTCCCCTCCTAAAAAAATGTAATTTAATTTAATTTAATTTGGAACATTATGAAACATGATGACATTTGACACACGATAAACACATTACTGATGTTTTCTCCCATCCTAAAAAAAATAATTTAATTTAATTTAATTTAATTTAATTTCATTAGATTTAATTTAATTTTCATAAAAAATACAATTTCATCCCTAAAAGAACCATTATGTAAGATATTCGAACACATTACTGATGTTTTCTCCCCGCCTAAAAATACAATTTAATTTAATTTAATTTAATTTAATTTTATTTTATTTTATTTGACACATGATGAACACATTACTGATGTTTTTTCCCTCCTAAAAAATATAATTATATCAAATTAAATTTAAATACATTTAATTCAATTTAATTTTTATAAAAAATATAATTTCACCTCTAAAAGAACCATTATATGGGATATTCGAATATATTACTGATGTTTTCTCCCCTCCTAAAAAAAATAATTTAATTTAGTTTAATATTTATAAAAAAACATACTTTCACCCCTAAAAGAACCATTATGCGGGATATTCCAACATATTACTGATGTTTTTTTGCTTCATAAAAAAAAATCTAATTTAATTTAAATTAAATTTAATTGAATTTAATTTAAATACATTTTTTATAAAAAATATAATTTCACCCCCAAAATAAATATTATCTGCCTTCCGCCAGATTGTTGCTGAGATAGGGACCAACCCTGTGTTAAGGCGGCCATGCTTGCTCTAAAGCCACATTGAAGCTGTCACAGACTCACACTACAAGACCTTAGTCAGTTACCAGAACCGTTTCCAGAACACATGTCTATGCAGTTCAGTCTATGCAGTCCAGTCTCTGCAGTCCAGTCTCTGCAGTCCAGTCTCTGCAGTCCAGTCTATGCAGTCCAGTCTCTGCAGTCCAGTCTCTGCAGTCCAGTCTATGCAGTTCAGTCTATGCAGTTCAGTCTATGCAGTCCAGTCTCTGCAGTCCAGTCTCTGCAGTCCAGTCTCTGCAGTCCAGTCTATGCAGTCCAGTCTCTGCAGTCCAGTCTCTGCAGTCCAGTCTATGCAGTTCAGTCTATGCAGTTCAGTCTATGCAGTCCAGTCTCTGCAGTCCAGTCTCTGCAGTCCAGTCTCTGCAGTCCAGTCTATGCAGTCCAGTCTCTGCAGTCCAGTCTCTGCAGTCCAGTCTATGCAGTTCAGTCTATGCAGTTCAGTCTATGCAGTCCATAAAGCCAGAAGTGGTCTCACTTTGAAGCGGGTGAGATCCCACATTGAAGCTGTCACAGACTCACACTACAAGACCTTAGTCAGTTACCAGAACCGTTTCCAGAACACATGTCTATGCAGTTCGGTCTATGCAGTCCAGTCTATGCAGTCCAGTCTCTGCAGTCCAGTCTCTGCAGTCCAGTCTCTGCAGTCCAGTCTATGCAGTAAAGTCTATGCAGTTCAGTCTATGCAGTTCAGTCCATGCAGTTCAGTCTATGCAGTCCATAAAGCCAGAAGTGGTCTCACTTTGAAGCGGGTGAGATCCCACATTGAAGCTGTCACAGACTCACACTACAAGACCTCAGTCAGTTACCAGAACAGTTTCCAGAACACATGTCTATGCAGTCCGGTTTATGCAGTCCAGTCTATGCAGTGTAGTCTGTCAAGTCCATAAAGCCAGAAGTAGTCTCACTTTGAAGCTGTCACAGACTCACACTACAAGACCTCAGGCAGTTACCAGAACAGTTTCCAGAACACATGTCTATGCAGTCCGGTTTATGCAGTCCAGTCTATGCAGTGTAGTCTATGCAGTCCATAAAGCCAGAAGTGGTCTCACTTTGAAGTGGGTGAGATCCCACATTGAAGCTGTCACAGACTCACCCTACAAGACCTCAGTCAGTTACCAGAACACACCTCAAACTGCAACCGTGACAACACACTCTTCTATTCCCGTCCCCCCAGAACTTGGCATCAGTTTTGATGACATCTGGCAGAAGACGGTGACGGTGCTGAACCCGTTCAAGCCCGCAGACGGCAGCATTATGAACCAAACCGATCTAACGGGTCCTGTTGTCTTTTGTGTGGCACTGGGCCTGACTTTAATGATGGTAAGTGACCAGGGTGCACGGCTGAACCCCCAGACTGGGTGGTCTCTGACTATCTCCCGCTCACATTTGCAGGCGGGCAAGGTGCAGTTTGCCTACGTGTACGGGATGAGCGCCAGCGGCTGCATTGTCATGTACACCCTGCTGAGTCTGATGAGCGCTATGTCCGTGTCTTTGGGCTGTGTGGCCAGCGTCCTGGGCTACTGTCTTCTGCCCATGGCCGCCCTCTCCGCGTTTGCCGTGGTCTACTCTCTGCAGTGAGTACCTTCATCACTTCCATAGGTACACGCCCTGGGAGGGATCAACTTTTATATATACACGTTAGGTCAGGAAAAAACACATCGGTTATATCATCCCTATAAGCCTGTTTCGCAGGTTTCCCTGCTCCCAGTCTGTGGAACGTTGTACCTGACCACTCCAGGGCACCACAGACTGCGGATGTTTTTAAAAAAAAAAAGCCTAAAAACCCTTCTTTTAAAAAAAACTTTTTTTAGATATATATGTGAGTGCGGAAATACGACCACATCACACCGGTTCTTGAATCCCTTCACTGACTTCCTGTTCCACTCAGGATTGAAGACAACGTCACCACTATGGAAATGCCCCCCTCTACCTCAAAGAACTATTCACCCCCCAAATACTCCAGACGACACCTCCGCTACGGACAGGTTAACCTCCTCCAACCTTCGATGACAAAGCTCCAAATTACTGGCATTCTGCTCTGCTGCTCCCAGTCTGTTGAATGCTCTCCCTGACCACCTGAGGGCACCACATACTGTGAATACTTTTTAAAAAAGGCTTAAAAACCCTTCTTTTTAAAAAGCCTTTTTTTTTTTAGATATATGTGTGAGTGCGGAAATACGACCACATCACACCGGTTCTTGAATCCCTTCACTGACTTTTTGTTCCACTCAGGATTGAGCACAACGTCACCACTATGGAAATGACCCCCTCTACCTCAAAGAACTGTTCACCCCCCAAATCCTCCAGACAACACCTCCGCTACGGACAGGTTAACCTTCTCCAGCCTTCGATGACAAAGCTCCAAATTACGAGCTTTCTGCTCCGCTGTTCCCGAGTTGTTGAACGCTCTCCCTGACCACCTGAGGGCACCACAGACTTTGAATACTTTTAAAAAAAGGCTTGAAACCCCTTCTTTTTAAAAAAGCCTTATTTTTAGATATATGCGCGGTAGTCTAGTTTTTATTTGTATTACTATATATTTTACTTGTTTAAAAGCACTGTAGCATGTTGAGGTTGTTTGTTCAATGTAAAGTGCTTTTACAAATACAATTATTATTATTACCTCATATGATGTGGGCGTAGCCTGGCGGGAAATTTTGATCTGCTAGTTCGGCACAAAGCTTTGAACATTCATAACTTGGCTCCACAAACTCTGATGTTGATCAGACGTGGTCCACTTGATTGATGATGCTGGGTCGTTCAGTGATATCGGTACACATAGAAGGTAGTGGCGGTAAAAAGTACCCCTCGCCATCGATCCTCAAACTGTCTTTGCTGCACTTAAGGGGATCCTCTCTCCTTCCAAACGGATCCAAGGCTTTTCGGTTGGGGTATGATCATCACAGGACGTAGATATCGAGACCAATATCGCCCGTCTGTGGTGGAAAATGATACCAGTCGTAACTCCCCTTCACATGCTCCCATCTTCCTGAAATCTTTGATGGCTTTAATGTTGACTTGCAATCCTGTTTGTGTCCATAGGGGTGTCCTCGGCACAGTTCTGGCTCTGTTGGTGATCTGTTGGTGCAGCTTCTCAGCCTCCAAGATTTTCACCTCCACCCTGGCTATGGAGGGCCAGCAGCTGTTGGTGGCCTACCCATGTGCCGTAGTCTACGGGCTTTTTGCTTTACTCACAGTATTCTAAAGACATGTGCCATAGTCTACGGGCTTTTTGCTTTACTCACAGTATTCTAAAGACATGTGCCTTGCTCTACGGGCTTTTTGCTTTACTCACAGTATTCTGAAGACATGTGCCCTGCTCTACGGGCTTTTTGCTTTACTCACAGTATTCTGAAGACATGTGCCTTGCTCTACGGGCTTTTTGCTTTACTCACAGTATTCTAAAGACAACCTGTAATAATGCAGTGTGATCTTTTAACACTTTTGGACTTTTTCACATAACTACAGGGTCAGTATTGCCAAATCAGATACTGATACCAATACTTGTTTTAGACAATTGAATGATATCGTAATAGACTCTTGATTTGGATTGCCACTTGGATGGATTCACCCGCCACTATTTTGAACTGTTCAAATACATTTCTAAATCTCTTACCACATGTATTTATTCTCCTTTATAATAACAAGAATGTATAATAATAAGAATGGTAGTTTAGCTCATGTGTTGCAACATCTTTCCACACTGGATATAATGTACAATTATTTCACGTTAAACAGGCTCTAATATTGTTAAAGGGGAACATTATCAGCAGACCTATGTAAGCGTCAATATATACCTTGATGTTGTAGAAAAAAGACCATGTATTTTTTTAACCGATTTCCAAACTCTAAATGGGTGAATTTTGGCAAATTAAACGCCTTTCTGTTTATCGGTCTTTTAGCGATGACGTCAGAACGTGACGTCACCGAGGTAACACATCCGCCATATTCATTTTCACATTACAAACACCAGGTCTCAGCTCTGTTATTTTCCGTTTTTTTGAGTATTTTTTGGAACTTTGGAGACATCATGCCTCGTGGGTGTGTTGTCGGAGGGTGTAACAACACTAACAGGGAGGGATTCAAGTTGCACCACTGGTCCGAAGATGAGAAAGTGTCTGCCGCCAGACCCCCATTGAATGTACCAAAGTGTCTCCACATTTTACCGGCGATGCTAAGACAGACATGGCACAGAGATGTATGGATAACCTGCAGATGCATTTGCAACCATTAAGTCAACGAAATCACAAAGGTGAGTTTTGTTGATGTTGTTGACTTATGTGCTAATCAGACATATTTGGTCGCGGTGTGACTGCCAGCTAATCGATGCTAACATGCTATGCTAATCGATGCTAACATGCTATTTACCGGTGGTGCTAAAGCAGACATGAAACAGAGATGTATGGATAACCTGCAGATGCATTGGTAACGATAAAGTCACAGTAATCACAAAGGTGAGTTTTGTTGATGTTGACTGCCAGCTAATCGATGCTAACATGCTACGCTAATCGATGCTAACATGCTACGCTAATCGATGCTAACATGCTATTTACCGGCGGTGCTAAAGCAGACATGGCACAGAGATGTATGGATAACCTGCAGATGCATTTGCAACTTTATTACGTTTCCTTCCACCCACATTTAATGCGAAACAAACACTTACTAATCGAATGATTTAAGTTGCTCCAGTGTCACAAGATGTGAAAGTCCTGATCGTTTGGTCCGCACATTTTACCGGCGATGCTAACGCAGCTATTCGGCCATGCTATGGCTATGAATAGCGTCCATAGCTATTCGCTCAATAGTTTCAGTTTCTTCTTCAATACTTTCATACTCCAACCATCCGTTTCAATACATGCATAATCTGTTGAATCGCTTAAGCCGCTGAAATCTGAGTCTGAATCCGAGCTAATGTTGCTATATCTTGCTGTGCTATTCGCCATTCTTTGTTTACATTGGCAGCCCTGTGTGACGTCACAGGGAAATGGATAGTCGCATCGCAAATAGTGAAAATCAAGCACTTTAAAGCCTTTTTTAGGGATATTCCGAGACCAGTAAAATTTTGAAACAAACTTCAAAAAATACAACAAGCCACTGGGAAGTGATTTTTATTGTTTTTAACCCTTTTAAAATTGTGATAATGTTCCCCTTTAAGCAAGTTATTTCTGCTCTGACTATATTGGATTGATGAAAAGGAATCTTACTTTGTAGAAATATGTTCATTGTGGCCATTTTCCAGTCCTGACATACTATGTCAGTTGCTGGATAAAACACTAAATAGTGTGCTTAAAATGACCAAAATATGGAAATATTCCTGTTATTATAATGTGCCTGTTACTACATGACATATATACTTACATCATGTATATATTACATGTTATTATGAATATTACTAGATACTACATATATACTTACATCATGTATATATTACATGTTATTATGAATGTTACTACATGACATATATACTTACATCATGTATATATTACATGTTATTATGAATGTTACTACATGACATATATACTTACATCATGTATATATTACATGTTATTATGAATGTTACTAGATACTACATATATACTTACATCATGTATATATTACGTTGATACAAATGTTACTACATTATATATACATATTTACATCATGTATATATTACATGTTATTATGAATGTTACTAGATACTACATATATACTTACATCATGTATATATTACATGTTATTATGAATGTTACTACATGACATATATACTTACATCATGTATATATTACATGTTATTATGAATATTACTAGATACTACATATATACTTACATCATGTATATATTACATGTTATTATGAATGTTACTACATGACATATATACTTACATCATGTATATATTACATGTTATTATGAATGTTACTACATGACATATATACTTACATCATGTATATATTACATGTTATTATGAATGTTACTAGATACTACATATATACTTACATCATGTATATATTACGTTGATACAAATGTTACTACATTATATATACATATTTACATCATGTATATATTACATGTTATTATGAATGTTACTAGATACTACATATATACTTACATCATGTATATATTACATGTTATTATGAATGTTACTACATGACATATATACTTACATCATGTATATATTACATGTTATTATGAATGTTACTAGATACTACATATATACTTACATCATGTATATATTACATGTTATTATGAATGTTACTAGATACTACATATATACTTACATCATGTATATATTACATGTTATTATGAATGTTACTACATGACATATATACTTACATCATGTATATATTACATGTTATTATGAATGTTACTAGATACTACATATATACTTACATCATGTATATATTACGTTGATATAAATGTTACTACATTATATATACATATTTACATCATGTATATATTACATGTTATTATGAATGTTACTAGATACTACATATATACTTACATCATGTATATATTACATGTTATTATGAATGTTACTACATGACATATATACTTACATCATGTATATATTACATGTTATTATGAATGTTACTAGATACTACATATATACTTACATCATGTATATATTACATGTTATTATGAATGTTACTAGATACTACATATATACTTACATCATGTATATATTACATGTTATTATGAATGTTACTACATGACATATATTCTTACATCAACAAAGTAGTGTACTTGCTGTACTGTACACAGTCTGAGACCATGTTGTACTGGAGCAGGTGGACATTGGAGGTTTTACTAGAAGTATGATCATGTTGGACTTTTCAACACGATGATTCATCATTTCCCATCTGGCAGCGCTGCTTCACTCCGTGATGTCAAAGGAACCTGGAATGTGGAGAATGTCAACGTTGCAAAGGATTCACTTATCTGGCTTTGGGAACTTTCATCATATTTGGCAAGGATGTGTGTGTGTGTGTGTGTGTGTGTGTGTGTGTGTGTATGTGTTCCACAGAGAAGAAGAAGACAGTCCACAGAGCTGTGAAGTATTCACAGTAAGAGACAAAAGTCATTTTTCACCCCGGGCATCAGGGACGTGTGCAAGGTCTGGGCAGACCTGTCAGCTGATGTTGTGCAGGAGACTTGTGAGGAGTGAGGGTCCATGTGTACCAGGGGCACACCAGTCCTCACAAGTCCTGCTGATGTTGACAACCAGTCCACTTCTGAGGGGTCGCGCTCCAACCAACTGTGGACCTGTTCTCCCGGGAACCAAACAGCAAGGTCACGGGTGTTCTCTGCAGAGTGTCTCCGGTTCTGCGTGTGCCTCGGGGTGTGACCAGGGTCTGACCCGCTCACACATGCAGCATTGCTGGGAGCAGATCGAGGCTAGCAGGCAGGGAAGTGAAGGCGCAGGTCAACAGGAGTAAGACCAGGAGCCAAAAACAAAAAAATAGCAGATCAGCCAGATTATCAAAAGTGCTAGAATTCCAGGACAAACTGACTAGAGGCGTTACCACCTGTAGAACTGTGACCCGTGACCACTGAAGTCCAAACATTTGTAGCTTGCAGGTGATCAGTTGATGGCAGGCAGGTGAGTGAGTGAGTGATTAGTGAGCAGGTGATGGGTTGATGGCAGGCAGGTGAGTGATTAGTGAGCAGGTGATGAGTTGATGGCAGGCAGGTGAGTGATTAGTGAGCAGGTGAGTGATTAGTGAGCAGGTGATGAGTTGATGGCAAGCAGGTGAGTGATTAGTGAGCAGGTGAGTGATTAGTAAACAGGTGATAGGTTTTGACAGGCAGGTGAGTGATTAGTGAGCAGGTGATGGGTTGATGGCAGGCAGGTGAGTGATTAGTGAGCAGGTGATGAGTTGATGGCAGGCAGGTGAGTGATTAGTGAGCAGGTGATGAGTTGATGGCAAGCAGGTGAGTGATTAGTGAGCAGGTGATGAGTTGATGGCAGGCAGGTGAGTGATTAGTGAGCAGGTGATGAGTTGATGGCAGGCAGGTGAGTGATTAGTGAGCAGGTGATGAGTTGATGGCAAGCAGGTGAGTGATTAGTGAGCAGGTGATGAGTTGATGGCAGGCAGGTGAGTGATTAGTGAGCAGGTGATGAGTTGATGGCAGGCAGGTGAGTGATTAGTGAGCAGGTGAGTGATTAGTGAACAGGTGATAGGTTTTGACAGGCAGGTGAGTGATTAGTGAGCAGGTGATGGGTTGATGGCAGGCAGGTGAGTGATTAGTGAACAAGTGATGGGTTGATGGCAGGCAGGTAAGTGATTAGTGAGCAAGTGATGATTTGATGGCAGGCAGGTGAGTGATTAGTGAGCAGGTGAGTGATTAGTGAGCAGGTGATAGGTTTTGACAGGCAGGTGAGTGATTAGTGAACAAGTGACGGGTTGATGGCAGGCAGGTGAGTGATTAGTGAGCAGGTGATGGGTTGATGGCAGGCAGGTGATTAGTTAATGAGCAGGTGAGTGATTAGTGAGCAAGGATCAGCTGTGCCAGGGCGTAGCGTGGCGTCTACTATAGGGTCTAGTAGGATGTCTACTACAGGGCATAGACAAAGGGCGTAGTGGGGTGTCTATTATTAGGCATAGTGGAGTGTCTACTCTTGGGCATAGTGGAGTGTCTACTATAGGGCATAGTGGGGTGTCTACTATAGGGCATAGTGGGGTGTCTACTATAGGGCATAGTGGGGTGTCTACTATAGGGCGTAGTGGGGTGTCTACTATAGGGCGTAGTGGGGTGTCTACTATAGGGCATAGTGGGGTGTCTACTATAGGGCGTAGTGGGGTGTCTACTATAGGGCATAGTGGGGTGTCTACTATAGGGCGTATTGGGGTGTCTACTATAGGGCATAGTGGGGTGTCTACTATAGGGCGTAGTGGGGTGTCTACTATAGGGCGTAGTGGGGTGTCTACTATAGGGCATAGTGGGGTGTCTACTATAGGGCGTAGTGGGGTGTCTACTATAGGGCATAGTGGGGTGTCTACTGTAAGGGTGTCTACTAAAGGGTGTAGTAGGATGTCTACTATAGGGCGTAGACAAAGATCGCAGTGGGCTGATTTACTATAGGGCGTAGTGGAGTGCCTACAATAGGGGTGTCTACTATAGGGTGTATTGGGGTCTCCACAACAGCTGGACAACCCAGACACACTGCCTTAAGTGATATTGCCAGAAAATACAAAAGGAATCAAATGTAGAATACATCAATAATGTGCTAAATGGGAATAAAAGCTAATTATTGTAAGATTGTTTGACATTGTTTCATTTATATAGTGTTAACCTGTTCAAGCACTTAATATTCTGATTATTTGCTTAAAATCTGTGTTATGTATTCTGATTCCAATCATCATCAATTATATCAGTATTGGCCATATCATTTTGGATCAGTACCAAATGATGCGGTATCGCCCACCCCTCTAGTATCTGTACCGACACCACTTAGCCTATCAGGCCTATTAAATCCAGTAATTAGACTAAGTCCTTCGTAAAGCAAACACTGCCGATTAGATTCCACAGGAGCACTTAGTCTGTGAATTTTTACTGTTTTTCCACATCGCCCTGTAAATTGTCCAGAAAATGTCTTAATGAGAAGTGGAAAAGGTACACAGCAGGTCAAAACACAAACTCTGTGGAAAGAAAACGTTGCCCACTCTCCCTCACCATTGCAAAAGTTAGCATTTTCAAGCTTTATTTGCTCCCCACTGGAACCACCTGTGTCCAAACCAGGCAGTCTGCAAATCAACCAAGTATTATTGTGCTCCCACCAAGCTGGGATCTACTGTGGATTCGACATTATTAAGCAGTAAGCATACACTTCATTTGAAAAAAAAAGTCCCAATAAGTCAGCGTCAAATATAAATGACATTACAAAAAAGTTTCAATGCTCTCGTATTTCATTGTACATCATTTATTGCGGATTTCACGATCTGGCGAAGGTCTCCTGGCTTCGCTGGTCTTTAATGCCGCTCCCTCTCGTCAGGACCAGGTGTGCCGGTGCATGATTGCCTGCAGCATTGTCGCTACCTGGGTGTGCTGCGCCCCGGGTGAGCAGCCAGAAGAGAAATCTTGACACTCAGTCGCAGGAGCAACACCCGTTCGAGTCCGCGCCGTGACGCATATTTAATTACACAACAGAGGAATGGAGTGTGACAAAACCAAAAGGGTGTATGGTGTAAGACTATGTGTAGGAATTAATTGCGGAGTTTTTCCAGAAGAGTTGACTCGAGAGGAGGAACAAGGCATGAAGGAAGTCCGTGGTGCAGGCAGATGATCCCGGGCGAGAGAGAGGCGTCAGAGTAAAAGGGGAACATTATCACAATTTCAAAAGGGTTAAAAACAATAAAAATCAGTTCCCAGTGGCTTGTTGTATTTTTTGAAGTTTTTTTCAATATTTTAACGGTCCCGGAATATCCCTAAATAAAGCTTTAAAGTGCCTTATTTTCGCTATCTTCGAAACCACTATCCATTTCCCTGTGACGTCATACAGTGCTGCCAATACAAACAACATGGCGGTTACCACAGCAAGATATAGCGACATTAGCTCGGATTCAGACTCGGATTTCAGCGGCTTAAGCGAGTCAACAGATTACGCATGTATTGAAACAGATGGTTGGAGTATGAAGGCAGATAGCGAAAATGGAATTGAAGAAGAAATTGAGGCTATTGAGCGAATAGCTATTGACGCTATTCGGCCATAGCGTGGGTGTACCTAATGAAGTGGCCCATAGCATGGCTGCCTTATTAGCATCGCCGGTAAAATGTGCGGACCAAACGATCAGGACTTTCGCATCTTGTGACACTGGAGCAACTTAAATATGTCGATTGGTAAGTGTTTGTTTCGCATTAAATGTGACTATCTAGTTTCAAATGTACATACAGATAGCGTAAATAGCATGTTAGCATCGATTAGCGTAGCATGTTAGCATCGATTAGCTGGCAGTCATGCAGTGACCAAATATGTCTGATTAGCACATAAGTCAACATCAACAAAACTCACCTTTGTGATTTGGTTGACTTAATGGTTGCAAATGCATCTGCAGGTTATCCATACATCTCTGTGCCATGTCTGTCTTAGCATCGCCGGTCAAATGTGAAGACACTCTGGTACATTCAATGGGGGTCTGGCGGCAGATTTCTTGCCAGTGGTGCAACTTGAATCCCTCCCTGTTAGTGTTGTTACACCCTCCGACAACACACCCACCAGGCATGATGTCTCCAAGGTTCCGAAAAATAGTCGAAAAAACGGAAAATAACAGAGCTGAGACCCGGTGTTTGTAATGTGAAAATGAAAATGGCGGGTGTGTTACCTCGGTGACGTCACGTTCTGACGTCATCGCTAAAAGACCGATAAACAGAAAGGCGTTTAATTTGACAAAATTCACCCATTTAGAGTTCGGAAATCGGTTAAAAAAATAGATGGTCTTTTTTCTGCAACATCAAGGTATATATTGACGCTTGCATAGGTTTGGTGATAATGTTCCCCTTTAACGTTCATACAAGTGCGGGGGTTGAGATCCAAGAGGCAGTCAGGGAAACGACGCCAAGGAATGACGAGACACACAACGCGGGAACGGAGGTCTGCACTAGGATGGACAGAGAGGACGCCAGACGGTCAAAAATGAAAAACACAGAGAGAGAGGTTTGTCATAGTCATCCCTTTGGGTTGAGCTTTTTCTTGCTCTGTTGGGCCACAAATCCAAAACAATCAGGGTCCGTAGACTTAGCCCCGGTTTGAAATACGCTGGTGTTCAGAAGAGATCTGGTTTGGTCTCCCAATAAATGTCCACCCCTCACCTTGTTAGCTTTCATCACGTAGCCCTGAGAGACTCACCTCCAAACACCTTTATTTGTCATGTTTGGGCAGAAGTATTTCCCAGAAAGACCAGCCATGTTTCTATCAGCTGCACGTGTGTCACCACGTCCAGCCTTTCCTTTCCCGCTCCAGAAGAGAGTCCACAGTCCACGCGTTCCCACGTTCAGCCTGCTTTTCTCTCAACAAATTAAAGAGCAATCTGTCATCCGGCTAATAAAAAAAAACGTGATTTTTACAGACGTAATGTATGGCGGAGATGACAAGCACATCCACGCTGATTCACAAGCGCCGGACCCGGTCTGGTTCTGATAAACGCAGGTCTGGACTGGGTGAAGTTTAAGACTGGACGTCTTCCCACACATGAACTGCTCACCCTTCTGGGTGACTGCCGGACTCGGCACCTTCACACCAGCAGTGTTGGACATGGACTACATCCATGGTCCACCAACCTCCGTTTTACCGCCAGATGTGCTATTTTTATTTCACTCCCTCTTCCAACTGCAACATTATAAATCGCACAAAGAACAATAATCGTCTCAAAACAAAACAAAAAAAAAGAATTACAGCTTTCCATCCGTGATCAGCAGCATGGGGAAGCCAGGGACCAGTCCTGGGTCGGAACTTTGGGGGCACTGAGCTCCTCGGGGTGTAACTGTGCACCGTGACCACGGTTTGGTACCTGCTATCTACACTTCCCTAGAGGGAGGGGTAAAAAAATGAGGAATGGTCTCCTCCACCTGGAGAGGAGCCAGATGAGGTTGTTCGCGCATCTGGTCAGGATGACACCCGAACACCTAGGCCACGGGGAAGACCCAGGACACGTTGGGAAGACTATGTCTCCCGGCTGGCCTGGGAACCCTGGATTGGACTTCAAAATATTACGCTTGACCCACTTGAAGTCCACCCGCAATCCTCTCCAAGGTTTCTCAAAGTCATTCACATTGACGTCCCACTGGGTTGGGAGTTTTTCCTTGCCCTGGGCTCTGAACCGAGGATGTCGTTGTGGCTTGTGCAGCCCTTTGAGAGACTTGTGATTTAGGGCTATATAAATTAACTTTGATTGATTGATTGATTGATTGATACAGTGGTGGTCAAAAGTGTAGATACACATGTAAAGAACAAGATGTCATGGCTGTCTTGACTTTCCAATCATTTGTACAACGCTTATTTCCTCCAGAGGGTCTTATCTTTGTCCTTGTGATGTCAGTTGAAAGAAAAATGGAGCTGTTTGGCCACAATACCCAGCAATATGTTTGGAGGAGAAAAGGTGAGGCCTTTAATCCCAGGAACACCATCCCTACTGCCAAGCATGGTGGTGGTAGTATTATGCTCTGGGCCTGTTCTGCTGCCAATAGAACTGCTGCTTTACAGAGAGCAAATGAGACAATGAAAAAGGAGGATTAGCTCCAAATTGTTCAGGACAAACTAAAGTCATCAGCCCGGAGGTTGGGTCTTGGGCAGAGTTGGGTGTTCCAACAGGACAATGACCCCAAACACACCTCAAAAGTGGTAAAAGAATGGCTAAATCAGGCTAGAATGAAGGTTTTAGAATGGCCTTCCCAAAGTCCCGACTCAAAGGTGTGGACAATGCTGAAGAAACAAGTCCATGTCAGAAAAACAAACACATTTAGCCGAACTGCACCAATTTTGAGGTAAAAATTTTGAAATTATGAAAATGAAAGACTATGAAATAGTTTCAAGCAGAGCACTAGGGTTCAAACCTTTTTCCATCAAGGCAACTGAGCAAATTGAAGATATTTTGTGCATTAAAGATGCTAAAACCAAAATAATGCACATCAATACTTGCTAAGCTAATCAAATTGAAACATTGACATATTAGCGTGTGTTCTTTTCAGTTATAACACTTATATAAGACATTTAAAGTCATTTTGATAGTAGGCTAATACAATCAATCAATGTTTACTTATATAGCCTTAAATCACGAGTGTCTCAAAGGGCTGCAAAAGCCACAACGACATCATGGGCTCAGATCCCACATCAGGGCAAGAAAAAGTCAACCCAATGGGATGACGATGAGAAACCTTGGAGGGGACCCCAGATGTGTAACTATTAAGTACAATTCAACCATCACGCTGATGTACTTCCACAATCAGCACTAAAGGTATGCAGGTACGTACATTTAACAGGTGTGTTATTGTTTGATTAAAAAAAAAAAATGCAATACTTTGCAGTTTTTTCAAAGGACAACCTCCCCTGAACATTGCATGTGCTGATTAGTTTTCTTCTCAAATTGCTCTCAGCGCCAGTAGAAAAAAGGGAAGAGTTAGGATTGTTGGCCCAAGAAGTGTTCTCTTGAGAGATACTCTGACAAATTTCCCCTGGACTGACCCCGTCTGTTATTACCGTCCAGTAGGAGGAAATGTGGGAGGAGGCAGGATGTTGAGGATTTACAGAGGTGAGAAATATTTTGTTTTGGGGGAGTGGTGTGCCATGTTGGTTTGTGTTTGGTTTTCTTGATGATTTATGTTTGCCAGACGGTGCAAGACAGTGGATCAATTGGGCTAAAATCTGCCTGTTTTAGACAGGAACTCCTGCATAAACACAAAATAGCTTTTCTGGTTTATTTTTAAAATAAAATGTTATGTATACAGGAGGGAGTTGTGATGGCACAGAACCACAAGGGGGCAATATTGCTCCATGTATTTATTATATATATAAACAATATAATACAATAAATAATGAACAATATCATTTAATACACTATAGAATGGTGTGTGACAAAGTCCAAGAGTGTGTGTTACCTAGTCTTGGTTCGATAGGAGGGACAAGACATGAAGGCAGTTGCCATTCAGAGTGAATGGCGAGGCGTAGGAGGTCCGTGTCCAAGCGGGAGTCGAGGATCAAAGAGGCAGTCCGGGAAGCAAAGAACGCTATGACTGACGAGACGCACAGCTCGTCGATGAAGGCAGACTGCTGAGGAGGACGACAAGGAAGAAACAATGAAAACATGGAGGGGAAACAGAGAGAGAGAGAGAGAGCATAAAGCTGAGTAGTCGGCTTACGGTACAGAAGACTAAGTCCCGGTCAGGATCTTTGGATCCACTGGTCTTTATACAGCTCCCCCAAAACAGTCCCAGGTGTTCAGATTGCTGATCGCCCACAGCATGTTATGTAACTCTGAGGCATTTGGCCGCAAAATTAGTTTTTGGGTTGACCGGCATGGTATTGGTTCTGGTGTCCCACAGAATGTATCAAGCTGAGGTGACTGAGGACAGCATGAGGACGTGACCGAGGACAGCATGAGGACGTGACCGAGGACTGCATGAGGACGTGACCGAGGACAGCATGAGGACGTGACCGAGGACAGCATGAGGACGTGGCCGAGGACAGCATGAGGACGTGACCGAGGACAGCATGAGGACGTGACCGAGGACAGTATGAGGACGTGACCGAGGACAGCATGAGGACGTGACCGAGGACAGCATGAGGACGTGGCCGAGGACAGCATGAGGACGTGGCCGAGGACAGCATGAGGACGTGGCCGAGGACAGCATGAGGACGTGGCCGAGGACAGCATGAGGACGTGACCGAGGACAGCATGAGGACGTGACCGAGGACAGCATGAGGACGTGGCCGAGGACAGCATGAGGACGTGGCCGAGGACAGCATGAGGACGTGGCCGAGGACAGCATGAGGACGTGGCCGAGGACAGCATGAGGACGTGGCCGAGGACAGCATGAGGACGTGGCCGAGGACAGCATGAGGACGTGGCCGAGGACAGCATGAGGACGTGGCCGAGGACAGCATGAGGACGTGGCCGAGGACAGCATGAGGACGTGGCCGAGGACAGCATGAGGACGTGGCCGAGGACAGCATGAGGACGTGGCCGAGGACAGCATGAGGACGTGGCCGAGGACAGCATGAGGACGTGGCCGAGGACAGCATGAGGACGTGGCCGAGGACAGCATGAGGACGTGACCGAGGACAGCATGAGGACGTGGCCGAGGACAGCATGAGGACGTGGCCGAGGACAGCATGAGGACGTGGCCGAGGACAGCATGAGGACGTGGCCGAGGACAGCATGAGGACGTGACCGAGGACAGCATGAGGACGTGGCCGAGGACAGCATGAGGACGTGGCCGAGGACAGCATGAGGACGTGGCCGAGGACAGCATGAGGACGTGGCCGAGGACAGCATGAGGACGTGGCCGAGGACAGCATGAGGACGTGGCCGAGGACAGCATGAGGACGTGGCCGAGGACAGCATGAGGACGTGGCCGAGGACAGCATGAGGACGTGGCCGAGGACAGCATGAGGACGTGGCCGAGGACAGCATGAGGACGTGGCCGAGGACAGCATGAGGACGTGACCGAGGACAGCATGAGGACGTGACCGAGGACAGCATGAGGACGTGACCGAGGACAGCATGAGGACGTGACCGAGGACAGCATGAGGACGTGACCGAGGACAGCATGAGGACGTGACCGAGGACAGCATGAGGACGTGACCGAGGACAGCATGAGGACTTGACCGAGGACAGCATGAGGACGTGACCGAGGACAGCATGAGGACGTGACCGAGGACAGCATGAGGACGTGGCCGAGGACAGCATGAGGACGTGGCCGAGGACAGCATGAGGACGTGGCCGAGGACAGCATGAGGACGTGGCCGAGGACAGCATGAGGACGTGGCCGAGGACAGCATGAGGACGTGGCCGAGGACAGCATGAGGACGTGACCGAGGACAGCATGAGGACGTGACCGAGGACAGCATGAGGACGTGACCGAGGACAGCATGAGGACGTGACCGAGGACAGCATGAGGACGTGGCCGAGGACAGCATGAGGACGTGACCGAGGACAGCATGAGGACGTGGCCGAGGACAGCATGAGGACGTGACCGTGGACAGCATGAGGACGTGACCGTGGACAGCATGAGGACGTGGCCGAGGACAGCATGAGGACGTGGCCGAGGACAGCATGAGGACGTGGCCGAGGACAGCATGAGGACGTGGCCGAGGACAGCATGAGGACGTGGCCGAGGACAGCATGAGGACGTGGCCGAGGACAGCATGAGGACGTGGCCGAGGACAGCATGAGGACGTGGCCGAGGACAGCATGAGGACGTGGCCGAGGACAGCATGAGGACGTGGCCGAGGACAGCATGAGGACGTGGCCGAGGACAGCATGAGGACGTGGCCGAGGACAGCATGAGGACGTGACCGAGGACAGCATGAGGACGTGACCGAGGACAGCATGAGGACGTGGCCGAGGACAGCATGAGGACGTGGCCGAGGACAGCATGAGGACGTGACCGAGGACAGCATGAGGACGTGACCGAGGACAGCATGAGGACGTGACCGAGGACAGCATGAGGACGTGACCGAGGACAGCATGAGGACGTGGCCGAGGACAGCATGAGGACGTGGCCGAGGACAGCATGAGGACGTGGCCGAGGACAGCATGAGGACGTGGCCGAGGACAGCATGAGGACGTGGCCGAGGACAGCATGAGGACGTGGCCGAGGACAGCATGAGGACGTGGCCGAGGACAGCATGAGGACGTGGCCGAGGACAGCATGAGGACGTGGCCGAGGACAGCATGAGGACGTGGCCGAGGACAGCATGAGGACGTGGCCGAGGACAGCATGAGGACGTGGCCGAGGACAGCATGAGGACGTGGCCGAGGACAGCATGAGGACGTGGCCGAGGACAGCATGAGGACGTGGCCGAGGACAGCATGAGGACGTGGCCGAGGACAGCATGAGGACGTGGCCGAGGACAGCATGAGGACGTGGCCGAGGACAGCATGAGGACGTGGCCGAGGACAGCATGAGGACGTGGCCGAGGACAGCATGAGGACGTGGCCGAGGACAGCATGAGGACGTGGCCGAGGACAGCATGAGGACGTGGCCGAGGACAGCATGAGGACGTGGCCGAGGACAGCATGAGGACGTGGCCGAGGACAGCATGAGGACGTGGCCGAGGACAGCATGAGGACGTGGCCGAGGACAGCATGAGGACGTGGCCGAGGACAGCATGAGGACGTGGCCGAGGACAGCATGAGGACGTGGCCGAGGACAGCATGAGGACGTGGCCGAGGACAGCATGAGGACGTGGCCGAGGACAGCATGAGGACGTGGCCGAGGACAGCATGAGGACGTGGCCGAGGACAGCATGAGGACGTGGCCGAGGACAGCATGGGGACGTGGCCGAGGACAGCATGGGGACGTGGCCGAGGACAGCATGGGGACGTGGCCGAGGACAGCATGGGGACGTGACCGAGGACAGCATGGGGACGTGGCCGAGGACAGCATGGGGACGTGGCCGAGGACAGCATGGGGACGTGGCCGAGGACAGCATGAGGACGTGGCCGAGGACAGCATGAGGACGTGACCGAGGACAGCATGAGGACGTGGCCGAGGACAGCATGAGGACGTGGCCGAGGACAGCATGAGGACGTGACCGAGGACAGCATGAGGACGTGACCGAAGACAGCATGAGGACGTGGCCGAGGACAGCATGAGGACGTGGCCGAGGACAGCATGAGGACGTGGCCGAGGACAGCATGAGGACGTGGCCGAGGACAGCATGAGGACGTGGCCGAGGACAGCATGAGGACGTGACCGAGGACAGCATGAGGACGTGGCCGAGGACAGCATGAGGACGTGACCGAGGACAGCATGAGGACGTGACCGAGGACAGCATGAGGACGTGGCCGAGGACAGCATGAGGACGTGGCCGAGGACAGCATGAGGACGTGGCCGAGGACAGCATGAGGACGTGACCGAGGACAGCATGAGGACGTGACCGAGGACAGCATGAGGACGTGACCGAGGACAGCATGAGGACGTGGCCGAGGACAGCATGAGGACGTGGCCGAGGACAGCATGAGGACGTGACCGAGGACAGCATGAGGACGTGG
This sequence comes from Nerophis ophidion, assembly GCF_033978795.1. NCBI lineage: Eukaryota > Metazoa > Chordata > Actinopteri > Syngnathiformes > Syngnathidae > Nerophis > Nerophis ophidion. The sequence goes on from NC_084634.1 coordinate 40,714,194, forward strand.
CCGAGGACAGCATGAGGACGTGGCCGAGGACAGCATGAGGACGTGGCCGAGGACAGCATGAGGACGTGGCCGAGGACAGCATGAGGACGTGGCCGAGGACAGCATGAGGACGTGGCCGAGGACAGCATGAGGACGTGACCGAGGACAGCATGAGGACGTGACCGAGGACAGCATGAGGACGTGACCGAGGACAGCATGAGGACGTGGCCGAGGACAGCATGAGGACGTGGCCGAGGACAGCATGAGGACGTGGCCGAGGACAGCATGAGGACGTGACCGAGGACAGCATGAGGACGTGACCGAGGACAGCATGAGGACGTGACCGAGGACAGCATGAGGACGTGACCGAGGACAGCATGAGGACGTGACCGAGGACAGCATGAGGACGTGACCGAGGACAGCATGAGGACGTGACCGAGGACAGCATGAGGACGTGGCCGAGGACAGCATGAGGACGTGACCGAGGACAGCATGAGGACGTGACCGAGGACAGCATGAGGACGTGACCGAGGACAGCATGAGGACGTGACCGAGGACAGCATGAGGACGTGACCGAGGACAGCATGAGGACGTGACCGAGGACAGCATGAGGACGTGACCGAGGACAGCATGAGGACGTGACCGAGGACAGCATGAGGACGTGACCGAGGACAGCATGAGGACGTGACCGAGGACAGCATGAGGACGTGACCGAGGACAGCATGAGGACGTGACCGAGGACAGCATGAGGACGTGACCGAGGACAGCATGAGGACGTGACCGAGGACAGCATGAGGACGTGACCGAGGACAGCATGAGGACGTGGCCGAGGACAGCATGAGGACGTGACCGAGGACAGCATGAGGACGTGACCGAGGACAGCATGAGGACGTGACCGAGGACAGCATGAGGACGTTAAAGGGTGAAGGTTTCAGCTGAGAGAGGACGCTAAAGGCATGCCTCCAATATTGTTGTCCGGGTGGAAATCGGGAGAAATTTGTGAGAATGTTTGCCCCGGGAGATTTAGGGGAGGGGCACTGAAATCCGGGACTGGGTTGGCAAGTATGGCTGAGGTGATATGTCTTGTCTGTACACCTGACTTCCCACGGACTTAAGATTGAGACCTTGAGCCTTGCAATACGTTGACTTACTCCCACCAAAATTGGAAAACTAGTGTTTCTCTTGGCTCCGCCTCCATCAACAACTGTTTCTGAAGGTTTGGGAATTATGCAACAAAGATTCATCCGAAACATGTCCTATTTCAGCCAGTGCATTGAGTTCTTCCTCAGAACCCGACGTGGGTTTGTTCGGACGGACGGACGGCCGGACGACCCCAGGACATCTCCCACTGGGGGCTGAAATATTTGTGTTAATATTTGGAATTCGGTAGCTTTGGAAGCACATTCTTCCAAATGAGAGCCCAGAGAGTTTTGTTGACATCTTTTATTAAAGACGGAGCGATATAAAATCCGACCAGAGTCCAGTGGACCTGATGAATTCCTGCCAGGGGATTCATTTTCAGGCTCATTTTTAGAACGACGTATGGGTTTTATGTTTGTGTCAACATAAATATGAAGCGTCGGGCCACGCACAACACAACCATTTGGCCTCAGGGTCTTGAGGACCAAGCGCCTGACAGCCATGGACCTTGGCCCCCCCACCCATCGCTCGGGTTCGGTTCTTGGACGCAGCTTGGAAAGTGTTGCAACACCCATTTCAGCGATTGCAACGTCCTTCACGCTGGAGCAGGCAAAGGCGCTGAGAAATCCTGGGGAAACGGGAGTGTGTTGAAACTGGAGTGGATGCGGAATTTCAACCACCGGCCAAAACATCAATGAGTCATTGCCATTGATTCACAAGCCCATCAAGTCTTTCAGATATATGTGATGCTCCTTCAGCTGGGAGAGCCAACACAAACCTGACTGGCTATATCTTCAAGAGCAGGGGTGGCAGGTACTTATTGTGGTCTCAGCAGTCTGGCAGCGAGGTTTGGGGAAGGACCAGTTCCTAGTCACAAGTGCCCTAATCACCAAGACCTGAGAAATCTGTTAGAGAAAGAATATCCCAAATAGCCTCGTTCTTAGTATCTAGACCAGGGGTCACCAACCTTTTTCAAACCAAGCACTACTTCTTTGGTACTGTGACGTCTCGGTGGCATTGTGGTGACGAGTTCTTCTCTCGTGGCTTCAGCGGAAGATGGAACACAGCCTGAGGGTAGGGATAAGAATGTATTTATATAATAAAACTAACTAAGAACAAAAACACTTGCACAAAGGCACTAACCAAAAACCAACAGAACTAGCTTGGGAGCTAGAAAGAACAAAGGGCGCTAGCGTGGAAGCTAAGGACATAAACAAACAAAATAGCATATAAGCTAACATAGATTTAGCACAATGTTGGAAGAGCGGCGTCAGCTCTAGCAAGCAAGAGTCCGAGACTGAATGTCAAACAGAGTGCAGGTGTGCGTGATCAAAGCAGAGACAGGTGACACTAAATGGGTCACTATGACAACGGAAACAAAACCAGGAAGTGCCACAAAGAACTGAGGAAGACAAATACTAGACAGAATGTGATAAACAGAACCAAAACCAGAATATGTCATGATCCAAGACAGGTACTGATTAATGCCAAGGGCTACCAGTTTGATACACACTTCAATAAATTGACAGAAATAGCCAATTTGCTCAATTTACCTTTAATAAATAAATCTATATATATATAAAAAAATGGGTATTTCTGTCATTCCATGGTACATTTTTTTCCTTTTACGGAAGGTTTTTTGTAGAGAATAAATGATGAAAAAAACACTTAATTGAACGGTTTAAAAGAGGAAAGAACAGGAAAAAAATGAAAATTAAATTTTGAAACATAGTTTATCTTCAATTTCCACTCTTTAAAATTCAAAATTTAAGTGAATAAAAGAAGAGAAAAACTACATCATTCGAATTAAAAGAATTTATGGAACATCATTAGTCATTTTTCTGTCAGGACTTCGCATGGCTGCAGTTGTGTGACCTCAAGTATGCAAGAATCCAGGAGAGCAGAAAGCAGGTAAGATGATTTTAATTTCATCAAAGTAACAGAATAAACAGAAAGCAGTCTTGCATGGAGATGTTCCCAACATGGTTTGAACTTCCAGCACTGAGGAGTAGGCGAGTGAAACATAAACAGACCTATGTTGATTGACAGCAGCTGTGGACCGCTGCCAATCAATAGTGAGTGAGAGGAAAACAGTGCTCAGCGAAGTAAACAGGAAGTACAACAAAATAAGAGCACTGAACAGGAAATAAAGTACAAAACACGAAAAACTAACAGAAATGAAGTGATTGTCACATTTTCCTGATTAAGTTTGATTTTAGAATTTTGATGACATGTCTTAAATAGGTTAAAATCCAATCTGCATTTTGTTAGAATATATAACAAATTGGACCAAGCTATATTTCTAACAAAGACAAATCATTATTTCTTCTCAATTTTCCAGAACCAAAATTTTAAAAGGAATTCAAAATATTGTGAAATAAGATTTAAATTTGATTCTACAAATTTACTAGATTTGCCATTATATATTTTTTTAATTTTAATCATAATAAACCGGTAAGGTTTATTCAGGTGTACTGGAGAGGAGGCTACGTCGGATAGTCGAACCTCGGATTCAGGAGGAACAGTGTGGTTTTCGTCCTGGTCGTGGAACTGTGGACCAGCTCTATACTCTCGGCAGGGTTCTTGAGGGTGCATGGGAGTTTGCCCAACCAGTCTATATGTGCTTTGTGGACTTGGAGAAGGCATTCGACCGTGTCCCTCGGGAAGTCCTGTGGGGAGTGCTCAGAGAGTATGGGGTACCGGACTGTCTTATTGTGGCGGTCCGTTCCCTGTACGATCAGTGCCAGAGCTTGGTCCGCATTGCCGGCAGTAAGTCGAACACATTTCCAGTGAGGGTTGGACTCCGCCAAGGCTGTCCTTTGTCACCCATTCTGTTCATAACTTTTATGGACAGAATTTCTAGGCGCAGTCAAGGCGTTGAGGGGTTCCGGTTTGGTAACCGCAGGATTAGGTCTCTGCTTTTTGCAGATGATGTGGTCCTGATGGCTTCATCTGGCCGGGATCTTCAGCTCTCACTGGATCGGTTCGCAGCCGAGTGTGAAGCGACCGGAATGAGAATCAGCACCTCCAAGTCCGAGTCCATGGTTCTCGCCCGGAAAAGGGTGGAGTGCCATCTCCGGGTTGGGGAGGAGACCCTGCCCCAAGTGGAGGAGTTCAAGTACCTAGGAGTCTTGTTCACGAGTGAGGGAAGAGTGGATCGTGAGATCGACAGGCGGATCGGTGCGGCGTCTTCAGTAATGCGGACGTTGTACCGATCCGTTGTGGTAAAGAAGGAGCTGAGCCGGAAGGCAAAGCTCTCAATTTACCGGTCGATCTACGTTCCCATCCTCACCTATGGTCATGAGCTTTGGGTCATGACCGAAAGGATAAGATCACGGGTACAAGCGGCCGAAATGAGTTTCCTCCGCCGGGTGGCGGGTCTCTCCCTTAGAGATAGGGTGAGAAGCTCTGCCATCCGGGAGGAACTCAAAGTAAAGCCGCTGCTCCTCCACATCGAGAGGAGCCAGATGAGGTGGTTCGGGCATCTGGTCAGGATGCCACCCGAACGCCTCCCTAGGGAGGTGTTTAGGGCACGTCCAACCGGTAGGAGGCCACGGGGAAGACCCAGGACACGTTGGGAAGACTATGTCTCCCGGCTGGCCTGGGAACGCCTCGGGATCCCCCGGGAAGAGCTAGACGAAGTGGCTGGGGAGAGGGAAGTCTGGGTTTCCCTGCTTAGGCTGTTGCCCCCGCGACCCGACCTCGGATAAGCGGAAGATGATGGATGGATGGATAATAAGTTTGAAGAAATGTTTCAAAAATATTCTTTGTCGAAAAAACAGAAGCTAAAATGAAGAATTAAATTAAAATGTATTTATTATTCGTTACAATAATAAAATATATATATACTTGATCATTGATTTAAATTGTCAGGAAAGAACAGGAAGGAATTTAAAAGATAAAAAGGTATATGTGATCAAATATCCTAAAATCCTTTTTAAGGTGGTATTTTTTCACTAAAATTGCCTTCCTGAAAGTTATAAGAATCAACGTAAAAAATATAAATGAATTTATTCAAACAAGTGAAGACCAAGTCTTTCAAATATTTTCTTGGATTTTCAAATTCAATTTGAGTTTTGTCTCAGAATTAGAAATGTCGAGCAAAACGAGACCAGCTTGCTAGTAAATAAATACAATTTCAAAAATAGAGGCAGCTCACTGGTAAGTGCTGCTATTTGAGCTATTTTTAGAACAGGCTTGCTGCGGGGTCTTTCTCCCAGGAAAGCCGACAGACTACTCATGACATGGCGTGCAAGTACAAACATGATTTAATCTTCACCAATAGAGGAACAAACAAAAAGGCGCACGAGGCGAAAACACAACTTAGACCTATCTATGGACAATAAACAAAAAAATCTATGGACAATAAACAAAAAAAAAGCAGGTGAGCGGGCGAGCACTAATCAGAGACAGGTGGACACAATGAGTAACCAAGGAAACCAGACAAGGGAGTGGAAAAAAAACAGGAACTTAAAGAGTCCAAAGGTCAACATGATCAAAAAGACATGACACAAAGTATAACTGATAGTTTTGACCACTGTTACATTACGCACAGTTTGAATGGTAACACTGTGTTTGAACATTCTTTGGTGTACGACTCGGTGAGGTCTAAATTTTAAATGAGAATTTTTTTTTGTACCTTTTGCATTGAACGTTGTGCCACAGTAACATTCATAACCCGTTATTTTCCATGCAAGGTGTTATACTTATAGTGTGGAGGGGGAGTGGTCTGCGGGCCTGCCGCAGTAGCATTCATAACCTGTTATTCTGCTTGCAAGGTGTTATACTTATATACATATATATATATATATATAAGTATACTGGGGAGTGCGTGGGCGTGGTCTGTGGGCCTGTGTGTGAGGACTGGCCTCGAAAACAGCGGCAGGTGAGTAGATTGCCCAGCAGGGACTTGTTATCTAATCACCTGTCGCCCTTATTAGCAGCAGCCGGTACGAGACACATACACACATGCTGGACAGACATGCTAGAGAGACTGGAAAGTCGCAGAGCAGGGTGCTGTTGATGTGTGTGAGCAAAATAAATCAATTGTCAAACCTGACTACCAGGCAACGAGAGGATTTGTTGTGATCTGGGGAAAATATGCAAATATTCCACCGTTCCAATGCTTCTCAGCGCAAAAAAAATGTTATTGGATTTATTTCAAGTAAGGACAAAATGAACACTAATCAGTTTCAAACGAGGTTGCAAACTTGTGAACTCGCCACGCGTTTGGCCGTGTGTTCTTCTGAGCTAATGGCAATCTCCCTCTTTCTCTTTTCTTCAGTCAGATAATCATTATCTGATTGCAAGCTGGAGGTCTCTTTTCCAGTCTATTTGAGGTGGAATGCACAGTTGCTGCCGCGCCATGTCTTTGTGCTGATGGACTAACAAGTGGAGGCTGATGACTGAGGAGACCACACACAAACACTCATTTACACACCAAGGTTACAAGAAAAAACAACAACATTTGTTAGTCCGTCCATTGACGTTCAAGACGTGTTGTTTGTTATTTGCTGATGTAAAATACAAACCCCGTTTCCATATGAGTTGGGAAATTGTGTTCGATGTAAATATAAACAGAATACAATGATTTGCAAATCCTTTTCAAGCCATATTCAGTTGAATATGCTACAAAGACAACATATTTCATGTTCAAACTGATAAACATTTTTTTTTTTTTTGCAAATAATCATTAACTTTAGAATTTGATGCCAGCAACACGTGACAAAGAAGATGGGAAAGGTGGCAATAAATACTGATAAAGTTGAGGAATGCTCATCAAAGACTTATTTGGAACATCCCACAGGTGTGCAGGCTAATTGGGAACAGGTGGGTGCCATGATTGGCTATAAAAGCAGCTTCCATGAAATGCTCAGTCTTTCACAAGAAAGGATGGGGCGAGGTACACCCCTTTGTCCACAAATTGTCGAACAGTTTTAGAACAACATTTCTACGCTCCGTAAAATCATCAAAAGGTTAAAAAAATCTGGAGAAATCACTGCAGGTAAGCGATGATATTACGGACCTTTTGATCCATCAGGCGGTACTGCACCAAAAACCGACATTAGTGTGTAAAGGATATCAACACATGGGCTCAGTAACACTTCATAAAACCACTGTCAGTAACTACAGTTGGTCGCTACATCTGTAAGTGCAAGTTAAAACTCTACTATGCAAAGCCAAAGCATAGTAGACGGACTGATGCAAAGTGGAAAGGTGTTCTGTGGTCTGACGAGTCCACATTTCAAATTATATTTGGAAACTGTGGACGTGGTGTCCTCCGGAACAAAGAGGAAAATAACCATCTGGATTGTTATAAGCACAAAGTGTAAAAGCCAGCATGTGTGATGGTATGGGGGTGCATTAGTGCCCAAGGCATGGGTAACTTACACATCTCTGAAGGCACCATTAATGCTGAAAGGTACATACAGGTTTTGGAACAACATATGTTGTCATCCATGCAACGTTATCATGGACGCCCCTGCTTATTTCAGCAAGACAATGAAAGCCACATGTTACAACAATGTGGCTTCGTAAAAAAAGAGTGTGGGTACTTTCCTGGCCCGCCTGCAGTCCAGACCTGTCTCCCATGGAAAATGTGTGGCGCATTATGAAGTGTAAAATAGGACAGCGGAGACCCCGGACTGTTGAAGGACTGAAGCTCTACATAAAACAAGAATGGGAAAGAATTCCACTTTCAAAGCTTCAACAATTAGTTTCCTCAGTTCCCAAACGTTTATTGAGTGTTGTTAAAAGAAAAGGTGATGTAACACAGTGGTGAACATGCCCTTTCCCAACTACTTTGGCACGTGTTGCAGCCATGATATTCTAAGTTAATTATTATTTGCAAAAAAAAAAACAGTGTTTATGAGTTTGAACATGAAATATGTTGTCTTTGTAGCATATTCAACTGAATATGGCTTGAAAAGGATTTGCAAATCATTGTATTCTGTTTATATTTACATCGAACACAATTTCCCAACTCATATGGAAACAGGGTAAAATAAGATGCTGTGAAAGCTTGGAAGGACACTGACGTCCACAATGACTAAATAAGGTTTTAATCCAAATATGAACAAGTATTGTTGTATTTTCAACTATATTTAGAGTACAAATATCAGTGGTAATGTTTATGAATCCTCTATATTTGTATTGTTTTATTTAAAATGGAAAGATAAATACAAAACAGTGGAAATAAGTGTCTAAATACATTTTTACAGTACCTAATGGTGTGGCTCATTGTGTAAAGCCAACCTAATATAAAGCAATTATATATATATATATATATATATATATATATATATATATATATATATATATGTGTGTGTGTGTGTGTGTGTGTATACGTTTATATATGTACATATATATATATACATACATACATACACACACATATATGTGTGTGTATAGTTATGTATGTACATATGTGTATATAATTGTATACATTTATATATTATCAATAAATGTATATATACACATGGAAAAAATTAAATATATGTGTGTTTATATATGTTCATATATTTGTATATTTATATATATATATATATATATATGTTTGTATGTATATATAGATATATGTTTATATATACACACATATATATATATATACATATATATATTATGTTTTTATATGTACATATAAATGTATATTTTTATATACTGTATGTATATATATCTATATATGAATATATGTGTAAATATTTGTATACATTTATATATTTATGTGGGCTCTACCGAAGATGTAGTTATGATTTGTGCAGCCTTTTGAGACACTTGTGATTTAGGGCTATATAAATAAACATTGATTGATTGATTTTTCCATATATGTATATATAGACACATACAAAATTTATATATATATATATATATATATATATATATATATATACATATATATATATATATATATATGTATACACATATACATATATTTGTATACATATATACAAATATATAAATATATATGTGTATACATAAGCAATGATCGAAAAGCTAAAATGCCAAAATAAATATATATATATATATATATATATATATATATATATATATATATATATATATATATATATATATATATATACTCAGAATATATTCACGATGGCTGGATGTAAAATCAAAGTTGTGTGCACGGCCCAACACAAAAAAGGTGTGTGTACTTGAAGACACAGTTAGGGAACATCATTAGAACCATAACAATGACACAGGTGCCTTCGTGTGTTCCAAACGTAACACGTGGAACCCCCTGCCAGTCCAGAAGTGCTCTTTTTTACATCCATGTTTTCCCCCTTGTTCCACGGGCTATATATAGGCGAGTGAAGATGAAAGTAAGTCTGCATATGTTTGTTTATGTACCTTAGGGATCATCCTGGGAGAACTCAGTGGACAGTCATTCAGGCTTTGACTCCCAGCTCCTTTACAAGATCATCACCTGTCCCTTTGGACAAGCAACCAGGGTCAAACACAAACGTGACTCATCAATACAATCAAAGAATGTTTCCGTGTCATGTGGATCACACCGGGTGACGTCCACCCCCACAGGGCCCCTCTTGTCCACAGGATCTGATCCTCAGGGAGTGCTTTGGATGGGGCGAAGCTGAATCAACATGCAGGCTTTGACGCCTGTCAGGTGGTTCCGACAGCCCCGCACTGGGCAGGGGAGCAGGTGGAAAAACTTGTGATGATTCCAGGACTTTCAGATCAGGAGGAAGTGACATGATGTCTGGAGGATTGAGAGAACATGGCTGTTTGACTATGTACTGTATACCACAAGTCATCAGTGGCCATTTTCAACCAAAAGCTTGTGATTTATTATTATTACTCTAAGGATACAACACAACATGGCCCTCGTCACAACACTGAAGGATGTTTAGGAATAAACGGACCTACGACGTCGCACCAAAACGACATCTCTGCGGTCCTACAAGTCAACAGCACAGCTCTTGTTGTACCTGTAAAACTGGCACGGATTAGAAATGGTACGTCTCTCCTGGATGTGTTGAAGTCAAAGAGTAGGCAGCATCAAAAACAATCTTTGACCGGGCTAAGAACGTGACGCGACTACCGAGCATATATCCGACCAGACGCAGGGCCGACGCAAGGAAAGACGAGGTTGGAGAGCGTTGTTCCGAGTCCGAAGAATCATGGAAACAAAACATTAGAAATGTCTAGGAGTTCATTCGAAAGGCTCTGTGGATCAATGGAAGAGGTTTTGAATCTGAAAGGAAAAGACAGTTTGTGCCCCGGTTGATAGACTTAGACTTAGACTACCTACTCAGTGGCCTAGTGGTTAGAGTGTCCGCCCTGAGATCCATAGGTTGTGAGTTCAAACGGATTACAAATGGTACGTCTGTCATGGATGTGTTGAGGTCAAAGAGTAGGCAGCATCAAAAACAATATTAGATCGGGCTAAGAACGTGACGTGACTACCAAAAAAGTATCCGACCAGACGCAGGGCCGACGCAAGGAAAGACGAGGTTGGAGGGCGTTGTTCCGAAGAATCATGGAACAAAACATTCGAATTGTCTGGGAGTTCATTCGAAAGGCTCTGTGGATCAATGGAAGGAGTTTTGAATCTGAAAGGAAAAGACAGTCTGTCTCCCGGTTGATAGATTTAGACTTAGACTTAGACTTAGACTACCTACTCAGTGGCCTAGTGGTTAGAGGGTCCGTCCTGAGATCGGTAGGTTGTGAGTTCAAACAGATTAGAAATGGTACGTCTCTCATGGATGTTTTGAAGTCAAAGATTAGGCAGCATCAAAAACAATCTTAGATCGGGCTAAGAACGTGACACGACTACCAAGAATGTATCGGACCAGACGCAGGGCAGATGCAAGGAAAGACAAAGTTGGAGAGCGTTGTTCTGAAGAATCATGGAAACAAAACATTCGAATGTCTGGGACTTCATTCGAAAGGCTCTGTGGATAAATGGAAGGAGTTTTGAATCTGAAAGGAAAATACAGTTCGTGCCCGGGTTGATAGACTTAGACTTAGACTACCTACTCAGTGGCCAAGTGGTCAGAGTATCCGCCCTGAGATGAGTAGGTTGTGAGTCCAAACCTCGGCCAAGTCATACCAAAGACTATAAAAATGGGAGCCATTACCTCCCTGCTTGGTACTCAGCATCAAGGCTTGGAATTGGGGGTTAAGTCACCAAAAATGATTCCCGGTGGCGGCACCGCTGCTGCCCACTGCTCCCCTCACCTCCCAGGGGGTGATCAAGAGTGATGGGTCAAATGCAGAGGACACATTTCACCACACCTAGTGTGTGTGTGTGACAATCATTGCTACTTTAACTTTAACTTTATTGTCATTCCAATTTGAACTTTACAGTACAGATAAGGGGCAGCACGGTGGGGGAGGAGTCAGTGCGTCCGCCTCATAATACGAAGGTCCTGGGTTCAATCCTGCACTCGGGATCTTTCAGTGTGGAGTTTGCAAGTTCTCCCCGTGACTGTGTGGGTTCCCTCCAGGTACTCCGGCTTCCTCCCACCTCCAAAGACATGCACCTGGGGATAGGCCCCTCCCACCTATAAAGACATGCACCTGGGGATAGGCCCCTCCCACCTCCAAAAACATGCACCTGGGGATAGGCCCCTCCCACCTCCAAAGACATGCACCTGGGGATAGGCCCCTCCCACCTCCAAAGACATGCACCTGGGGATAGGTTGATTGGCAACACTAAATGGTCCCAAGTGTGTGAATGTGAGTGTGAATGTTGTCTGTCTGTGTTGGCCCTGTGATGAGTGGGCGACTTGTCCAGGGTGTAAACCACCTTCCGCCCGTAGGCAGCTGAGATAGGCTCAAGAACCCCCGCGACCCCGAACGGGACAGGCAGTAGAAATGGATGGACGTATTACAGATGAGAACGAAATGTTGTTGCATTAGCTCGAGGTAATGCAGGATAAAAGAGCAATAAGGTGCAGATATAAATACATAGATTTCTGTGAAAATACATAAATTGCACTTTTGCATATGCATCCAGGTTTATGGATGTATGTTATATTGTCTTTTTTTTTACCAGCCACTTAATCCATTTTGGGGGAGAATTGAGGGGATTATTTCAATGCGTTTGGCCTGAGTATAGAAGCTGTTACAGAACCTGGAGGTTCTGCTACAGAGGCTGCGGAACCTCTTTCCAGAGTCCAGCAGTGGGGGTGGGAGGAGTTTCTGCACATTTTCTGATCCCTGGTCAGGCAGCGGCTTTTTGCCATCCCTTGGATAGGAGGAAGAGTCCACCTACTGGAGGGAGGTGGACCGGCTGGCTTCCTGGTGCAGCCTCAACAACCTGGAGCTGAATGCCCAGAAAACAGTGAAGATGATCATGGACTTCAGGAAAGTCCTCCCTGAACCTGATTGACTCTCCCACCCCCGTCTCCATTGTGCACTCCTTCCGTTTCTTGGACACCACCATCACCCAAGACCTCAAGTGGGAGCTGACCATCAGCTACCTCCTCAGGATGGCCCAGCAGAGGATGTACTTCCTGCGGCAGCTGAAAACTTACTCAGGACGCCACGGAAACGTAACCACAAAGGTAGCAAAGTCCAAAAAAGAAGCCCAGCAGGCACAAGACATTGATGCAACATTGATTATACGTACACGTCCGGAATGTTGTTTTAATATTGTATTCGTGTTGTAGAATATTGGTTGGGAAATTACCAAAATTCAATGGTCAAATCAATGTCAGGGCCCGGCATTGTTCAAACATCATCAAAAAGTATGTTACTTCTATGTTACGTTTGAGTTGCTCAACGTCAGGACCTAATTCAACAACTTCTTACCATGAATTGATTTACGTGGACCCCGACTTAAACACATTGAAAAACTTATTGGGGTGTTACCATTTAGTAGCCAATTGTACGGAATATGTACTGTACTTGTCAGAGTTAGTTGGTGACGAACCCCAAGATGTGAGAAAATTACCATTTAATTTAAATACTAAGAAGTAAACAAACAAAGGGTACAAACAAAAAGCGCGCACGTGGGCGGATAACAAACAAAAAGGCTTAGCGTGGAAGCTAGCAGGTATTGAACAGGAAACAGAAGTCGTATATGTAATATGAAAACAAAATTGGAAGCAGTGAACAAAAAACAGTAAGCTACAAACATCTAACGAAATATAGCTTACCGCTACGCTGCAAAGATATGACACGACACGACAAGAGAGACAAGAAGTGACATCGACAAGACAATAATCCAGCACAGACTGGAAGACAAAGCAGGTACACATAGGAGCGGGCTGATTGACACCAGGTGTGGCCCGGTGCCAATCAGCCGCAGCTGGGGGGAAACAAAGTACTCGGATCAAATCAAATCAAATCAACTTTATTTATAAAGCACATTTAAAATTTAACCACAGGGGTAGCCAAAGTGCTGTACAATGGACAGGTTAAAAGATAATACGAAGACTGAGCAAACAATGTTTCCCTCTTACACACATGGAAGAGGGATGTGTACTATGGCTATGAGTTGTTTTTTTTTTTTTTTCCCTTGGCCTCAGTCTGCACCCCCTCTCCAAGGCCCAGGCTAAGACCGATTTCTTTATTTCATTTTAATCTTCTATTCCCCCCCACCCCTTGTTTACCTGTATTTCATCTTTTTTTGTAAGGGGCGCTGGAAGCCGGCAGACCTGTCAGCGATCCTGTTCTGTCTCCCTGTAATGTTTGTCTGATCTTGAATGGGATTGTGCTGAAAATTTTAATTTTCCTGAAGGAACTCTCCTGACGGAATGAATAAAGTACTATCTAATCTAATCCATCTAAACAACACAACACAAACTGAACATGATAAAAAATAAATAAATAAAACATAAAAACAGGTTGACAGCAGGTGTATAATGGGGCACCATTGCAGGATGGATATCACATAGTGTTAAAAGCCAAGGAATACAAGTATGTTTTTGAGAGAGATTTAAAAACAGGAAGAGAGGAGGCTTGTCTAAAACTCAGAGGTAGGTGGTTCCAGAGCTTGGGAGCAGCAGCAGAGAAAGCTCTGTCTCCTCTAAGCTTCAGCCTTGTGTCAGGGACCGTCAGGAGCAGCTGATCGGCTGATCTTAGGGATCGAGTGGGGCAGTAAGGCTGAAGGAGGTCGGAGAGATATGTTGGGGTGAGACAAACAGGAAGCTGAACCAAAATAAGAGTGCTGACAGGAACTAAGGACAGGAAATACTAAACACACAGAGGAAAACCTAAAACACATACAAACTGTCAGTGGCAAGCCTGACAGTACTGTGCGATCTACTAAAAATAGTCGCAATCAGTCAATCAATCAATTCTCAACCTTGTTTGAATGTCCAGTGTCTGCTGGGAGAGAACAACCAAAACACACACAGAGAGAAGAACTTTCCTCAAAGACCTGAACGCTCGAGGCCTCAACTTGGCGAAGGCTGAACAAATCTCCCCGTGTTGGAATGAAATGGTGAAGGCTGGCTGACGGATGCTTTGTGGGAGGAGCTAAGTAAGTAAGAAAGTAGAAATGTATCCATGATCAGTCTATTAAAGTAGGAACACCTGAGTCCTACTAGAACTAGGTGGATCACCAGAAGTACCACATGCACTAGGTGGATCACCAGAAGTACCACATGCACTAGGTGGATCACCAGAAGTACCACATGCACTAGGTGGATCACCAGAAGTACCACATGCCAAGGCCCAGGCACTGACACCCCAGCATCTTTACACATCTATTAACAATTCCTGAAGATGTTAAATGTCGCTTCTAAGTTTGGTTTGGGTTGAAAACAACAAATGGACAAACTTTTGAAGTTTTGCGTCACGTCAAGCTTGGATTTGAAGGCCCCCCCCCCTCCTGTCAGGGGTCGGTGAGAGCGCCAGCGCCGCAACTCCAAAAGCTTCAGCTGTCCAATCATTTTGGAAGTGTCTTGACACAAAGACACATGTCCCCACAGCTTACTGATGCAAGTGAGGAAAACAAAGGCCCTCTAAACACAAATAAAGCTCTGTAACATCTGCAGGGAGAGATGGGAGGCACAGGGAAGCTAACAGCTTCTGCCACAGCCTGTGTGACCGGCCAGGGGCCATGTGACCACAGAGTCAATAAAGCAAACCGCATGAGGTGGAGATGCAGTGTGGGCTTTGGACCCCTCGGGCAGACGGATGCTCAGGTCCGGCCCGTACATCCACAGCTGTGTTTGTTCCTGAGAGCCGCATGGGACAACTTCAATGACCGACAACTCTGTTCAGACCACTGGTCACTCACAGCGTCTTTAGGTACTAAGACTGCAGCGCTACTTTCTACCTTCTGCCTAGGGTTGTCTAGGTACCAAAATTTATTTCGATACTTTTTCAAATAAATTTGCAAAATATTAAATATTAGGTTCTTATTGGACTCATAGGAGAATTTTAGAAGATTGTAATAAAAATGAAAAGGCATTAAACACGTAAAGGGGCAGCACTGTGGTAAAGGGGTTGGTGCATTTGCCTCACAATACGAAGGTCCTGAATAGTCCTGAGTTCAATCCCGGGCTCGGGATCTTTCTGTGCCGAGTTTGCATGTTCTCCCCGTGACTGAGTGGGTTCTACTTCAGGTACTTCGGCTTCCTCCCACCTCCAAAGACATGCACCTGGGGATAGGCCCCTCCCACCTCCAAAGACATGCACCTATGGATAGGCCCCTCCCACCTCCAAAGACATGCACCTAGGGATAGGCCCCTCCCACCTCCAAAGACATGCACCTGGGGATAGGCCCCTCCCACCTCCAAAGACATGCACCTGGGGATAGGCCCCTCCCACCTCCAAAGACATGCACCTAGCGATAGGCCCCTCCCACCTCCAAAGACATGCACCTGGGGATAGGCCCCTCCCACCTCCAAAGACATGCACCTGGGGATAGGCCCCTCCCACCTCCAAAGACATGCACCTGGGGATAGGCCCCTCCCACCTCCAAAGACATGCACCTAGGGATAGGCCCCTCCCACCTCCAAAGACATGCACCTGGGGATAGGCCCCTCCCACCTCCAAAGACATGCACCTGGGGATAGGCCCCTCCCACCTCCAAAGACATGTACCTGGGGATAAGTTGATTGGCAACACTAAATGGTCCCGAGTGTGTGAATGTTGTCTGTCTATCTACTTAAGATGTGACTTTAAGGTTTTACTACTTACATATAAAATACTACACGGTCTAGCTCCATCCTATCTTGCCGATTGTATTGTACCATATGTCCCGGCAAGAAATCTGCGTTCAAAGGACTCCGGCTTATTAGTGATTCCCAAAGCCCAAACAAAGTCTGCGGGCTATAGAGCGTTTTCATTTCGGGCTCCAGTACTCTGGAATGCCCTCCCAGTAAAAGTTCGAGATGCCACCTCAGTAGAAGCATTTAAGTCTCACCTTAAAACTCGTTTGTATACTCTAGCCTTTAAATAGACTCCCTTTTTAGACCAGTTGATCTGCCGCTTCTTTTCTTTTTCTCCTATGTCCCACTCTCCCTTGTGGAGGGAGTCCGGTCCGATCCGGTGGCCATGTACTGCTCGCCTGTGTATCGGCTGGGGACATCTCTGCGCTGCTGATCCGCCTCCGCTTGGGATGGTTTCCTGCTGGCTCCGCTGTGAACGGGACTCTCGCTGCTGTGTTGGATCCGCTTTGGACTGGACTCTCGTGACTGTGTTGGATCCATTATGGATTGAACTTTCACAGTATCATGTTAGACCCGCTCCACATCCATTGCTTTCCTCCTCTCCAAGGTTCTCATAGTCATCATTGTCACCGACGTCCCACTGGGTGTGAGTTTTCTTTGCCCTTATGTGGGCCTACCGAGGTTGTCGTAGTGGTTTGTGTTGTGGTTTGTGCAGCCCTTTGAGACACTAGTGATTTAGGGCTAAATAAGTAAACATTTATTGATTGATTGATTGATATATGTGTTGGTCCTGCGATGAGGTGGCGAGTTGTCCAGGGTGTACCCCGCCGACACCAAAAGGGACAAGCAGTAGGAAATGGATGGATGGATGGATGGATTAAACACATACGGCTTTTCTTGTTGCACTGAAAGAACAATGAACAACTTAGTATATTACATATAGTCTGCCATGATCTAGGATTAGGTTAGAATAGAATAGAATAGAAAGCTGTGGTGTCTTCAGTAATGCGGACGCTGTATCGATGTGGTGAAGAAGGAGCTGAGCTGGAAGGCAGAGCTCTCAATTTACCGGTCGATCTACGTTCCCATCCTCACCTATGGTCATGAGCTTTGAGTCATGACCGAAAGGATAAGATCACGGGTACAAGCGGCCCAAATGAGTTTAAAAGAAGCTCTGAGAAGCTCTGCCATCCTGGAGGAGCTCAAAGTAAAGCCGCCAAATGAGGTGACTCAGGCATCTGGTCAGGATTCCACTTAAACGCCTCCCTAGGGAGGTGTTCAGGGCATGTCCGACCGGTAGGAGGCTACGGGGAAGACCTAAGACTCGTTGGGAAGACTATGTCTGGCCTGAGAACGCCCCGGGATCCCCCGGGAAGAGCTGGACGAAGTGGCTGGGGAGAGGAGAGTCTGGGCTTCCCTGCTTAGGCTGTTGCCCCCGCGACCAGACCTCGGATATGCGGAAGAAGATGGATGGATGGATGGAGAATAGAAAGCTGTATTTATATTATATTAAATGCTTCATGATTTATGGTTGCCACTCCTGGTCTGGGCTTTAAGAAAAATACAGTCGTTAGTGTCATGATCTGTGGTCTGGATCATGTTGTTTGTTATTTTCTGTTAGTTTTTGACCCTTTTGGTTCCTGTGTACGCTCCCTTGTTTAGTTACCATGACGACTTATTAGTTTCCCCTGCCTCATGTTCGGATCACGCACCTGCTCTCATCAGAGACTATTATTTAAGCCTGTTTTTGCCACTTAATCGGCCTGGTATTTGGGATCTGCATGGGTCCTGGAAATGCGTGCACTTCCGCCTTTGAAGTCCGTGCCAACACCATAGTCGATAATCTTCTTCTTTTTGTCTATCTTCTTGTTATGTGACATTCTTCCTTCAATAAAAAAGCAGCGTAAAATACTAACTTACCTATGAAAGCCCTAAAACATACCGGTGTAGTGAGTTTACATTATTCACCTAAGGAACTTTAGTTATTAGAGAGTTCTGGTTGGATGTTTTTTCATGGGACACATTTCGGGTGTTGTTGTTGCACTAGTGAGCCACGGATGAGGAGATGCTGCTTCATTATTGATTGAAGTGTGAATGTTGTTAAAACAGTTAGTTCCATCTTTTGACACTTCTTCCACTCTCGTCCTTGCACGCTACACCGCTACAACAAAGATGACGGGGGGAAGACGCTGTCCAAGTGGAGGCACGTAAATAAGAGCGCCCACAAAACGGCGCAGCCTGTAGCGACTTAAAGATGATGTGTAAAACATCATTTATGCAACATTTTGAGCAAAGAAGCACCATCACATGTTATGTAGAACAGTGTTTTTCAACCTTTTTTCAGCCAAGGCCCATTTTTTGCGTTGAAAAAATGTGCAGGCACACCACCAGCAGAAATAATTAAAAAATGAAACTCAGTTGACAGTGAAAAGTCGTCGCAATTGTTGGATATGACATTAAAACATAAGCAAGCATGCATGACTATAGCTCTTGTCTCAAAGTAGGTGTACTGTCACCACCTGTCACATCACACCCTGACTTATTTTCACTTTTTTGATGTTTTCCTGTGTGTGGTGTTTTACTTCTTGTCTTGCGCTCCTATTTCCGTGGCATTTTCTCCCTTTTTGGTATTTTCCTGTAGCAGTTTCATGTCGTCCTTTGAGCGATATTTCCCACGTCTACTTTGTTTTAGCAATCTAGAATATTTCAGTTGTTTTCATCCTTCTTTGTGGGGACATTGTTGATTGCCATGTCATGTTTGGCCGTACATTGTTTGCTCCACAGTAAGTCTTTGCTGTCGTCCAGCATTCTGTTTTTGTTTACTTTGTCGCCAGTTCATTTTTAGTTTGGTTGTGCATAGCCTTCCCTAAGCTTTAATGCCTTTTCGTAGGGGCACTTACCATTTATTTATTTTGGGTTTAAGTTTTAGACACCTTTTTACCTGCGCCCTGCCTCCCGCTGTTTCTGACATCTACAAAGCAATTAACTACCGGCTGTATTACACGGTTATTCTGCCGAGCTCTAGACAGCACTGACATTCAACAACAACACATCATTTGCAGACTAGAATAACTGGTTTGCCAAAAATATATTTTTAACCCAAGTAGGTGAAATTATATCAACTCCCACGGCCGCGGCCCTGTGGTTGAAAAACACTGATGTAGACCACAAGGAAGTCTTTTAATTTTAGAAAATGATCATGTCTCCTTTAATGAAAATAGACCTGAACAAAACAGCTCATCGGCAGTAAATCGGTCCTCCCAATGTCCGAAAAATAGGGTGAGTAAATACTGAATACTATGACTTGCCAGAAGCTTGTGGATTGCTACTAAAAGCCATCCTCCAAACATATTGCTGGGTATTGTGGCCAAACATCTCCATTTTTGTTTCATCTGACATCACATGGACAAAGTTAAGACCTTCTGGAGGAAAGTTCTGTGGTCAGATGAAACAAAAATGGAGCTGTTTGGCCACAATACCCAGCAATATGTTTGGAGGAGATAAGGTGAGGAACACCATACCTACCGTCAAGTATGGTGGTGGTAGTATTATGCTCTGGGGCTGTTTTGCTGCCAATGGAACTGCTGTTTTCCAGAAAGTAAATGGGACCAGGTAAAAGGAGGACTACCTCCAAATTGTTCAGGACAAATTAAAATCATCAGCCCGGAGGTTGGGTCTTGGGTGCAGTTGGGTGTTCCAACAGGACAATGACCCCAAACACACCTCAAAAGTGGTAAAGGAAAGGCTAGAATGAAGGTTTTGAATGACCTTCCCAAAAGTCCTGACTTAAAGGTGCGGATAATGCTGAAGAAACAAGTCCATGTCACAAAATCAACCCATTTAGCTGAACTGCACCAATTTTGTCAAGAGTGGTCAAACATTCAAGCAGAAGCTTGTGGACGTCTACCAAAACCTTTATCACAAAAAAATAAGAGTTGTAGAAATGATTGGAAAGTCAAGACAGCCATGACATGATGTACACTTTTGACCAACAACGATCTAATATAGAGCTACGATACTGGTTGGAGTTGTGATGAATTCAAAGTACTTCAGTAAAAAAGTGATGTTACTTTCAATTCAGGACTACATTCAGCATGATTAGAACACAACAGCTCATCTTTGACATTCATTCATTTAGAGCAAATAGTCCGAAATGATCACGTTCTACAAACCCCGTTTGGAGTATGAGTTGGGAAATTGTGTTCGATGTAAATATAAACAGAATACAATGATTTGCAAATCCTTTTCAAGCCATATTCAGTTGAATATGCTACAAAGACAACATATTTGATGTTCAACTCATAAACATTTTTTTTGTGCAAATAATCATTAACTTCAGAATTTGATGCCAGCAACATGTGACAAAGAAGTTGGGAAAGGTGGCAATAAATACTGATAAAGTTTTTCTATGCAAATAATAATTAACTTTGAATTTCATGGCTGCAACACGTGCCAAAGTAGTTGGGAAAGGGCATGTTCACCACTGTGTTACATCACCTTTTCTTTTAACAACACTCAATAAACGTTTGGGAACTGAGGAAACTAATTGTTGAAGCTTTGAAAGTGGAATTCTTTCCCATTCTTGTTTTATGTAGAGCTTCAGTCCTTCAACAGTCCGGGGTCTCCGCTGTCCTATTTTACGCTTCATAATGCGCCACACATTTTCCATGGGAGACAGGTCTGGACTGTAGGGGGGCCAGGAAAGTACCCGCACTCTTTTTTTTACGAAGCCACGCTGTTGTAACACGTGGCTTGGCATTGTCTTGCTGAAATAAGCAGGGGCGTCCATGATAATGTTGCTTGGATGACAACATATGTTGTTCCAAAAGCTGTATGTACCTTTCAGCATTAATGGTGCCTTCACAGATGTGTAAGTTACCCATGCCTTGGCCACTAATGCACCCCCATACCGTCACACATGCTGGCTTTTACACTTTGCGCCTATAACAATCCGGATGGTTATTCTCCTCTTTGTTCCGGAGGACACCACGTCCACAGTTTCCGAATACAATTTGAAATGTGGACTCATCAGACCACAGAACACCTTTCCACTTTGCATCAGTCCATCTTAGATGATCTCAGGCCCAGAGAAGCCAGCGGCGTTCCTGGGTGTTGTTGATAATTGGGTTTTGCTTTGCATAGTAGAGTTTTAACTTGCACTTACAGATGTAGCGACCAACTGTAGTTACTGACAGTGGTTTTATGAAGTGTTCCTGAGCTCATGTGGTGATATCCTTTACACACTGATGTCTGTTTTTGGTGCAATCTCGCCTAAGGGATTAACGGTCCGTAATATCATCGCTTACGTGCAGTGATTTCTCCAGATTCTCTGAACCTTTTGATGATTTTACGGACCGTAGATGGTAAAATCCCTAAAACTGTTCGACAATTTGTTTACAAAGTGGTGACCCTCACCCCATCCTTGTTTGTGAATGACTTAGCATTTCATGGAAGCTGCTTTTATAGCCAATCATGGCACCCACCTGCTCCCAATTAGCCTGCACACCTGTGGGATGTTCCAAATAAGTGATGATGACAATTTCTCAACTATTTCAGTATTTATTGCCACCGTTCCCAACTTCTTTGTCACGTGTTGCTGGCATCAAATTCTAAAGTTAATGATTATTTGCAACAACAAAAACAAGTTAATGAGTTTGAACATGAAATATGTTGTCTTTGTAGCATATTCAACTGAATATGGCTTGAAAAGGATTTGCAAATCATTGTATTCTGTTTATATTTACAAAATGTCCCAACTCATATGGAAACGGGGTTCGAACTTGGTCCCCGGCTAAAGTTATTTAGGCGATGGCAGTTTACTGAAGTAAAAGCACATTCATTGTTGACTGTGGCCAGAGTGGGAGAGCGAGTACGCCGGGTGTCCAGCAGGGGGCAGCCCGGTGACCCTTTCCTCCCCTGCAATGATGACCAAGAGCAGGGGAGAGAGGCCAGGACCTAAACCCTGCGGACGGCGATGCAAATGTAAAATGACATCTTTTAAAAGCTAAACTGTTGGAATGATTTCACAGAGATAAATGTGCGGCAGATCCCCCGGGAGCTGGAGTCGGCTCCATGCGAGTGGCAGCTGCTTGCAATTGAGACCAAAGACTTTGTGCCAGGAATGTCCCGTGTGGCTTCAAATCAGAACACTAAACACATCACAACATTAAATGGTCCAGTCTGCCGGGCTTGGGGGGCTTCATGGCTGAACATGAGGAGGTATCAGTACCAGTGAACATGAGAAGGTATCAGTACCAGTGAACATGAGGAGGTATCAGTACCAGTGAACATGAGGAGGTATCAGTACCAGTGAACATGAGGAGGTATCAGTACCAGTGAACATGAGGAGGTATCAGTACCAGTGAACATGAGGAGGTATCAGTACCAGTGAACATGAGGAGGTATCAGTACCAGTGAGCATGAGGAGGTATCAGTACCAGTGAACATGAGGAGGTATCAGTACCAGTGAACATGAGGAGGTATCAGTACCAGTGAACATGAGGAGGTATCAGTACCAGTGAATACATGCAACATGCTTTTTTATATGATTTCTAAAATGAAGTGGGATGGTAAAAAAGGGGCAATGTGTTCATGTTTGTTTCTGCCAGTGATTGCAAGCAAACAACATCTAAGTCCTATGAAGGTTCTCATCCATCCAGGTTGTTGTCATCTCAGGGCCTTCAATCGTCCACAAGTGGACTTCTTGGTTTGTCCTAGAAGACATTTCACCTCTCATCTGAGTAGACTTCATCACTTCATGATCTTAGACTTAGATTGGTCACGCTAGTCTTAGATTTAGATTGGTCACATCTAGTCTTAGACTTAGATTGGTCACATCTAGTCTTAGACTTAGATTGGTGACATCTAATCTTAATTTAGATTGGTCACGCTAGTCTTAGACTTAGATTGGTCACATCTAGTCTTAGTCCTAGATTGGTCACGCTAGTCTTAGACTTAGATTGGTCACATCTAGTCTTAGACTTAGATTGGTACATCTAGTCTTAGACTTAGATTGTTGCAAATAGTCTTAGACTTAGATTGTTAAATCTAGTCTTGGATTTAGATTGTTACATCTGGTCTTAGATTTAGATTGTTACATCTTGTCTTGGACTTAGATTGGTCACATCTAGTCTTAGATTTAGATTGTTACATCTAGTCTTGGATTTAGATTGTTACATCTGGTCTTAGATTTAGATTGTTACATCTACTCTTTGACTTAGATTGGTCACATCTAGTCTTAGACTTAGATTGGTACATCTAGTCTTAGACTTAGATTGTTGCATATAGTCTTAGACTTAGATTGTTAAATCTAGTCTTGGATTTAGATTGTTACATCTGGTCTTAGATTTAGATTGTTACATCTAGTCTTAGACTTAGATTGGTCACATCTAGTCTTAGATTTAGATTGTTACATCTAGTCTTGGATTTAGATTGTTACATCTGGTCTTAGATTTAGATTGTTACATCTACTCTTTGACTTAGATTGGTCACATCTAGTCTTAGACTTAGATTGGTACATCTAATCTTAGACTTAGATTGTTGCATATAGTCTTTGACTTAGATTGTTAAATCTAGTCTTGGATTTAGATTGTTACATCTAGTCTTGGACTTAGATTGTTACATCTAGTCTTGGACTTAGATTGGTCACATCTAGTCTTAGATTTAGGTTGTTACATCTAGTCTTAGAGTTAGATTGGTCACCTCTAGTCTTAGATTCAGATTGTTACATCTGGTCTTAGATATAGATTGTTACATCTAGTCTTCAATTTAGATTGTTACATCTGGTTTTAGATTTAGATAGTTACATCCAGTCTTAGATTTAGACTGTTACATCCAGTCTTAGATTTAGATTGTTACATCTAGTCTTAGACTTAGATTGTTACATCTAGTCTTGGATTTAGATTGTTACATCTAATCTTAGACTTTGATTGGTCACATCTCATCTTAGATTTAGATTGTTACATCTAATCTTGGATTTAGATTGTTACATCTAGTCTTGGATTTAGATTATTACATCTAGTCTTGGACTTAGATTATTACATCTAGTTTTAGACTTAGATTGTTACATTTAGTCTTAGACTTAGATTGGTTCCATATAGTCTTAGACTTAGATTGTTACATCTAGTCTTGGACTTAGATTGGTCACATATAGTCTTAGATTTAGATTGGTCACATCTAGTCTCGGACTAAGATTGTTACATCAAATCTCAGACTCAGATTGTTACATATAGTCTTAGACTTAGATTGTTACATCTAGTCTTATATTTAGATTGTTACATATAGTCTTAGACTTAGATTGTTACATCTAGTCTTATATTTAGATTGTTACATCTAGCCTTGGACATAGGTTGTTACATCTAATCTTAGACTCAAATTGTTACATCTAGTCTTAGACTTAGATTGTTACATCTAGTCTTGGATATTGATTGTTACATCTAGTTTTAGACTTAGATTGGTCACAAGTAGTCTTAGACTTATTTTTAACCCGACCTGTCGCTCTAACTAGATGCTGCACATGTTTGCCAAAGCTGCCAAATTCTTGTCCTGTTGCATAATTGCTGTTTCACTTGACTTGATGTTTTTTATTATGCTTTGCATTTGGGGCAGCTGGACCCAGGAGGCAAGAGACCAGGAGGCAAGAGACCAGGAGACGTGAGGCGGCAAGAAGGAGGGAAAAAAACATCTCACCGCGGAACTAAATCTGCAGATGCAAACTACAAAAGCAGTGAAGTTGTCAGCTTGTGTAAATGCTAAATAAAAAGAGAATACAACAAATCCTTTTCAACTTATATTCAATTGAATAAATAGACTGCAGAGACAAGATATTTCATCTTCACACTGAGATTGTTACATCTAGTCTTAGACCTAGACTGTTACATCTAGTCTTAGACTTAGATTGTTACATCTAGTCTTAGGACCTAGACTGTTACATCTAGTCTTAGACTTAGATTTTTTTACATCTAGTCTTAGACTTAGATTGTTACATCTAGTTTTAGATTTAGATTTTTATTTTTTTTACATCTAATCTTAGACTTAGATTTTTACATCTAGTTTTAGACTTAGATTGTTACATCTAGTTTTGGACTTTTTCAGATCAAGTCCAACGGTTGGTGCCAAACCCCCAAATATTTATATTCTAAAAACCAGGAGGGTGTGCCAGGTCAAGGATGGTTTCGGCCTATGGTAGTGAGAAAAAAATAAAACTAAGTATAGACTAGATATGACCAACCTAAATCTAAGATTAGATGTGACCAATCTAAGTCCAAGACTAGATGAAACAATCTAAGTCCAAGACTAGATGTGACCAATCTAAAACTAGATGTAACAATCTAAATCTAGATGTAACAATCTAAGTCTAAGACTAGATGTAACAATCTAAGTCTAAGATTAGATGTGACCAATCTAAGTCTAAGATTAGATGTGACCAATCTAAGTCTAAGACTAGATGTGACCAATCTAAGTCTAAGACTAGATGTGACCAATCTAAGTCTAAGACTAGATGTGACCAATCTAAGTCTAAGACTAGATGTGACCAATCTAAGTCTAAGACTAGATGTGACCAATCTAAAACTAGATGTAACAATCTAAATCCAAGACTAGATATAACAATCTAAATCTAAGACTAAATGTAACAATCTAAATCTAAGACTAGATGTAACAGTCTAAGTTTAAGACTAGATGTAACAATCTAAGTCTAAGACTAGATGTAACAATCTAAGTCTAAGACTAGATGTGACCAATCTAAAACTAGATGTAACAATTTAAATCTAAGAGTAGATGTAATAATTTAAGTCTAAGACTAGATGTAACAATCTAAGTCAAAGACTAGATGTAACAATCCAAGTCTAAGACGAGATGTAACAATCTAAGTCTAAGACTAGATGTAACAATCTAAGTCTAAGACTAGATGTAACGATGTAAGTCTAAGACTAGATGTAACAATCTAAGTCTAAGACTAGATGTAACAATGTAAGTCTAAGACTAGATGTAACAATCCAAGTCTAAGACTAGATGTAACAATCTAAGTCTAAGACTAGATGTAACAATCTAAGTCCATGATCCTGAAGTGATGAAGTCTACTCAGATGAGCGGTCAAACATCTTCCAAGACAAAGCATTCAGTCCAGTTGCGGACAATTGAACGCCTTGAGAGTAATTCACATCCAGGCGACTTGTCCAGGGTGTACTCCGCCTTCTGCTTGAATGCAGCTGAAATATGCTCCAGCACCCCCCGCGACCCCAAAAGGGACAAGCAGTAGAAAATGGATGGATGGATGGATTTCCATTGAGAGGCCTTGGATATCAGGGACTTCCCTGAGGTCTTCACAGGCACAACCTTGTCCTTCAGACTTTAGCGTCAACCTTCACTGACAGTTTGTTACTTTGCACACGTAGTGGTTGTTTCTTAGGGTTTCTTCCCCCTTTCTTTGTACCCCTTTGTCACACTTGTTTACTGCCTCTGCTGCCAACCAACCGCTTCCTGTTCCCAGCTGCTCCTCGGTCCACCTGTTCATCAGCCAGCCAATCCCGGTCCACCGTTCATCCTCCCATCCTGCTTACAACCACTGGGTCAGGTGATTTGGGTTTTCTGCCATGTTGTGTTGTAGCCTTGATAGACTCCACTGGACACTCTTCTGGACTTTGCTATTCTCAGATCTACTTTGTCTTTGAGGCTACTTTGTTTTGTACCCATTTTTGTTAAACTCTTCAGCTTAACTTGTGCCACCCGGTTTTTGTTTTACCTTTCAACTGTCCGTGTTTTGGAAGTATCTGTATAGTGTGCAGCCTAGTCTTGGGACAGGTTAGACAGAGGTCTCTATGCACGACACACATAGAACTTGTTGTGTACAGAGACTCCAGGTTCAGTGGTGGCTGTCACCCTTGCATGTTTTGGACTCCCTCTTTGGTTAGAGTAGTTAGGTTTTTGGTTAATGCTAATTAGATAGCTCTAGTCAATACGCTTACCTTTCTTTGTCAGAGATCTCTTTTATCATGTTCTGTTCATTCCTTTGACAGCACCTGTATTCTCGAGCTAGGCTACTGTTGTGTCTTGTCAACCCCAATAACACCAGCTCTGTTTTCAATTCTTGGCTTCGTTGTCTTTAACATACACCTCATTAAGTATGTTCACTTTTATGTTGCGTTCTCCTACGATCCCTAGACCCAAAGCCATCTGGGAACTTAACAATGCTTCAGCTATCAACACAGAAAAATAAGCTTTTCATTATTGTATGTTCTACCACTTTTGTAGTTTAGGGTCCCAGACCAGCTGGAGCCAATCCCATGTACATAACGACAAACATCCCCACTGACATTCAAAGCGATTTAGAGTCTCCATACCTAATGTGCATGTCGCCGTGTCCATATGCTGCCCAACTGGTTTTAGCATCTTTAATACAGAAAATGTATGGACGTGGCCCCCCTCAGCCTGAGTTTTGGTGGAAAAAGCTTGGACAACCCCGTTTAAGGAGATATGCTTTCCATGCTGCAAAGAAAGTAACCTCTCAGTCTGAAAGCACTTGGCTCCCGGACTATATTCGATCCAGATACGAAAACCCAACTTTAAATTTGACCCCTGCATCTGCCAGAAACAGGTGGAACTGATTGTGATGCATGTATTCCAAAAACCAAAAGACAATTCCCAAGTTACCGGCTGACTGGTTCCCCTCTCCACCACCTCAGGAACCAGGTCAACTTTCCCTTTCCAGGAATTCTGCAACGTCTGATAAATGGGCTATCAGATCAAAATAAAACTCAACAAGACCGCTTGATAGGAGATGAAAAGAACAAAAGAAGGCAATCAAGGATATCAAAAAAAGATCAATTAAAGAAATAGAACAAGGTTCTCCAGAATGCCTTTAGGGAGCTAAGAGAGGAAGTCAGAACACTCCGCTAAGTAATTAGACTTGGTAGAATATGCGCTCACTGTTCAATGCAAGAAACAAAGAAAAACACAAGAACTACGAGAGCGCACAGTACAGAGGCGGCCACTTGGTATGAAATAAAGAGCGAAATATTGAAGAACACAAAAGAAATACATTTAAAGAGCGCAGAGATGATGCAACCAGCTGCCTCTTCGGAATAATTATTTCTACATACAGCTACAAAAGTAACACACATTTTTTTTTTTTTTTTTAAATGGGCAAAGCATGAAAGCTATTGACGAGTCCGCCTACAGGAGAGAGGTGGACCGACTGGCGTCCTGGTGCAGCCTCAAAAACCTGGAGCTGAATGCCCAGAAAACACAGGAGATGATCTTGGACTTCAGGAAAGTCACAGCCCCACCATCCCCCCCCTCACCCTGATTGACTCTGCCACCCCCGTCTCCATTGTGGACTCCTTCCGTTTCTTTGGCACCACCATCACCCAGGACCTCAAGTGGGAGCCGACCATCAGCTCCCTCTTCAAGAAGGCCCAGCAGAGGATGTACTTCCTGCGGCATCTGAAAAAACTGAAGGTGCCGACCAAGATGCTGGTGCAGTCCTACTCAGCCATCATTGAGTCCATCCTCACCTCCTCCATCACCGTGTGGTTCCCCGGCGCCACAAGCATCGACTCCAGCGCATCGAACTCCCATCCCTACAGGACCTGTTCTCCTCCAGGACCAGGAAGCATGTGGGTGGGATCACAGCTGACTCTTCTCACTCTGGACACAAACGATTGTCCCCTCTCCCCTCAGGCAGGAGACTACGGTCCATCCAGACCCACACCTCCCGCCACCTGAACAGTTTTTTCCCCTCGGCCATCAGGCACATGAACAATGACAAGATCTGGTATCTCAGTTACAGCTCGTCGTATTACCTATTCTGTCTTATGTTTTATGTTGCACCATTGCACCAAGTACAATTCCTAGTTTGTGAACCCGTTCTCAAACAATGGCAATAAAAACTCCTCTGATTCTGATTCTCAGGGCAGCACGGTGGTAGAGGGGTCAGTGCGTCAGCCTACGAAGGTCCTGGGTTCGATCCTGCACTCGGGATCTTCATGTGTGGAGTTTGCATGTTCTCCCCGTGAATGCGTGGGTTCCCTCCGGGTACTCCGGCTTCCTCCCACCTCCAAAGACATGCACCTGGGGATAGGCTCCTCCCACTCCCAAAGACATGCACCTGGGGATAGGCCCCTCCCACTCCCAAAGACATGCACCTGGGGATAGGCTCCTCCCGCTCCCAAAGACATGCACCTGGGGATAGGCTCCTCCCACTCCCAAAGACTTGCACCTGGGGATAGGCTCCTCCCACTCCCAAAGACATGCACCTGGGGATAGGCTCCTCCCACTCCCAAAGACTTGCACCTGGGGATAGGCTCCTCCCACTCCCAAAGACATGCACCTGGGGATAGGCTCCTCCCGCTCCCAAAGACATGCACCTGGGGATAGGCTCCTCCCACTCCCAAAGACATGCACCTGGGGATAGGTTCCTCCCGCTCCCAAAGACATGCACCTGGGGATAGGCTCCTCCCACTCCCAAAGACATGCACCTGGGGATAGGTTGATTGGCAACACTAAATGGTCCCTAGTGTGTGAATGTTGTCTGTCTGGGTTGGCCCTGTGATGAAGTGGTGACTTTTCCAGGGTGTGCCCCGCCTCCTGCCCGATTGTCAGCTTGTCAAATGGGATAAGCGGTAGAAAATGGATGGTTGTATGATTCTGATTGTGATTCTGATCATGCAAAGTCCATCAAACTGCGGAGCATGGGGTCGGTGAAGTGCTTCACGTGTCCAAACATGATTACAGTCCAGGTGTCGGCATTCTAAATAATCAATCATTTTTCAAAGTTATGAGGCATAACCCTGGCTAACAATTCCAAGCTGAAAGGCTGTGTTTACACTTAACTACAGTAAAATAGCACAGGTGGCTCAGGGCCGCTGCTGCTGAAAGCAAAACAGTTTTCAAGCATCAGACGTAAATGTTTTCTTTAGGTTATTAAGACTGCAAATTGCTGCTTGGCAACATCTGTGCCGGCAATCAGCGACCCTAATTGTTGGGCTTTGGTTCATCGCTGAGCTCACGGTAAACATGTCCAAGTGAGGCGGGGACTAAAGCTCTCATCATGCGCAGGGAACACTTTTCTTAGTACACAGCTCCCGTCGTTAGCCAATGTCGTGACACTTTTGACGGATGCTCACAATTTTCGAGGGTTTTTCTCCCGAGCAGAAACATTTGCTCCTGGAGAAGGATGCATTCAAGAAATGCAGGCAACAGCAATGGCATTTACTGCTCTTTTCATCTGTGTGACTCCCAGAGGCTGTGGGCCGGGACTTTAAAGATGATCAATTGTTGAATAAAGACTGCAGTCAGCCTTGCTTTGTTGACATAGCTGAGAACGTTCCAGAACCATGCAACAACTCACTTTATTTTGGTATTCATTTAATTGTCACTTCCAACTTGTTTCTGCTTATTTGAACTGCACCAAACATACATAGATAGATAGATAGATAGATAGATAGATAGATAGATAGATAGATAGATAGATAGATAGATAGATAGATAGATAGATAGATAGATAGATAGATAGATAGATGGATGGATGGATGGATGGATGGATGGATGGATGGATGGATGGATGGATGGATGGATGGATGGATGGATGGATGGATGGATGGATGGATGGATGGATGGATGGATGGATGGATGGATGGATGGATGGATGGATGGATGGATGGATGGATGGATGGATGGATGGATGGATGGATGGATGGATAGATGGATGGATGGATGGATGGATGGATGGATGGATGGATAGATGGATGGATAGATAGATAGATAGATAGATAGATAGATAGATAGATAGATAGATAGATAGATAGATAGATAGATAGATAGATAGATAGATAGATAGATAGATAGATAGATAGATAGATAGATAGATGGATAGATAGTACTTTTTTGATTATTATAGGAAAATGACCAATGGTGTCAAAAACATTGAAAATACTTTCAAATTAATTACGGTTCTCATTTGTAATGATACATAAAGAATCAATCAATCAATCAATGTTTATTTATATAGCCCCAAATCACAAATGTCTCAAAGGACTGCACAAATCATTACGACTACAACATCCTCGGAAGAACCCACAAAAGGGCAAGGAAAACTCACACCCAGTGGGCAGGGAGAATTCACATCCAGTGGGACGCCAGTGACAATGCTGACTATGAGAAACCTTGGAGAGGACCTCAGATGTGGGCAACCCCCCCCCTCTAGGGGACCGAAAGCAATGGATGTCGAGCGGGTCTAACATGATACTGTGAAAGTTCAATCCATAGTGGATCCAATACAGCCGCGAGAGTTCAGTTCAAAGCGGATCGAAGACAGCAGCGAGAGTCCCGTCCACAGGAAACCATCTCAAGCGGAGGCGGATCAGCAGCGTAGAGATGTCCCCAACCGATACAGGCGAGCGGTCCATCCTGGGTCCCGACGAGCGGTCCATCCTGGGTCTCGACTCTGGACAGCCAGTACTTCATCCATGGTCATCGGACCGGACCCCCTCCACAAGGGAGGGGGGGACATAGGAGAAAGAAAACAAGCGGCAGATCAACTGGTCTAAAAAGGAGGTCTATTTAAAGGCTAGAGTATACAGATGAGTTTTAAGGTGAGACTTAAATGCTTCTATGGATGAAAAAAATGAATAAAAACTCGTTTTTATTTTTAATTTTTTTTAATTTTAAATCCGTCTTTTCCGACCAATCAGACAAAGCGTCATGTTGATGTAGATTATCTATATCTGCTGTACAGATTTACTTTAGAAAAGACGCATAAAGGATATCTCTTGTTGCCTGGTTTGTAATTGACTTTAATCAATCAATCAATCAATGTTTACTTATGTAGCCTTAATCACTAGTGTCTCAAAGGGCTGCACAAACCACAACACAAACCACTACGACATCCTCGGTAGGCCCACATAAGGGCAAGGAAAACTCACACCCAGTGGGACGTCGGTGACAATGATGACTATGATAAATGTTTTGGGCAGAATTTTACAAAAAAAAAAACATTTTTCACATTTTAAAGTGGGACAAGTGGTGGAACATAGATGGATGGAAGTAATAAAGAAGTGTGTCAGAGTTGTGGCATCCGATGTTATAAAATAATTATTGATTTTCCATCGAAAAGTCCAATCCGAATCGTGACTTGGCCAAACCTTCACAGCCTTAATAAAAACAGTATTTTACTCTGCTCATTAAAAACTAAGAACTTTTTGAATTAAGTCCGGATATTGAGTGGCTCAAGCATAACGTTGAAACAACATAGTGGTGACGATGTTTAATCAATGTTGGGTCCTGACGTTGATTTGACATTGAAATGTGGTCATTTCCCAACCATTATTCTACAACACAAATATAACATTAAAACAACATGCTTTGTGACAACATTTAAACAACAATGGGTTCCGACGTTAAATTGTCATTGAAATTTGGTCATTTCCCAACCACTATTCCACGACACAAATACAAGGTTGAAACAACATGCTTTTTGACAACATTTAATCAATGTTGGGTTCTGAAGTTGAATTATGGTAATTTTCCAACCAATATTCTACAACACAAACACAACGTTGAAACAACATACTTTTTGACAACGTTTAATCAATGTTGGGTTGTTGACCTTGATTTGACATTGAAATTTGGTCATTTCCCAACCAATATTCTACAACAAAAATACAACATTAAAACAACATACTTTTGGACAACTTTAAATCAATGTTAGGTTCTGACATTAAGTTTGACATTGAAATTTGGTTATTTCTCAACCGTTATTCTACAACACAAATACAACGTTGAACCAACGTGCTTTTTGACGACTTTCAATCAATGTCAGGTTGTGACGTTGATTTTACCGTTGAATTTTGGTCATTTTACAACCAATATTCTACAACACAAATACAACATTAAAACAACATGCTGTTTGACAACATTTAATCAATGTTGGGTTCTGAAGTAAAATTTTTGTCATTTTCCAACCAATATTGTACAACACAAATACAACGTTGACACAACATACTTTTTGACAGCACTTATACAATAATAGGTTGTGACTTTAATTTGTCATTGAAATATGGTAATTTCCCAACCAATATTCTACAAGAAGAATACAACGTTGAAACAACATGCTTTTTGACAACGTTTAATCAATGTTGGGTTCTGAAGTTGAATAATGGTCATTTCCCAACCAGAATTCAACAACACGAATACAACGTTGAAACAAAATGGTTTTTGACAGCGTTTATACATTAATGGGTTCTGACGTTGATTTGACATTGAAATGTGGTCACTTCCCAACCAATACTCTACAACACAAACATAATGTTTGTCACGCCAAGAAAATCACATTTTGTTTTGGTCATGTTATGTTTTTTGGACTCTTGTTTCCTGTTTTGCACTTCCTGGTTTTGTTTTGTTTCCATAGTAACTCATCAGTTTCCACCTGGTCTCCAAGTCACGGCCCTGTCCTCAGCCCTCACACCTGTTTGTAATCATTTTCATAGTCATTATTTAAGCCATTCTGTTTTTGTCCTCGTCCTGGCAATTTTACCCTACCCGACCCTCAACTACCTTCATGCCTTCGTTGTCTATACCACGTAAGTTTTTGTTTTGTTTTGTGCCACAGTTAGTATCTTTTGTTCGTTTGTATATAGTCATGCCATTGTGCTGTTTTTGTTTTGAGTATAGTTTAGTTTGTTCTCCGCCATTGTGCGCGCCCTTTGTTTTCCTGTTTTTGTATTATAGTGTTTAAATAAATCAAAATGTACTCACACTCTCGTCTGGCTCGTGCCAATCATCCTTTGCGTGGAAGAAGCAATACAAATCCTAGTCCAAGTGTGACAACGTTGAAACACAATTCTTTTTAACGACATTTAATGAATGTCAGGATGTATAGTTGATTTCAACGTTGAAATTTGGTCATTTCCCAAACAATATCCTACATCACAAATACAACGTTGAAACAACATGCTTTCTGACAACGTTTAATCAATGTCAGGATGTGTAGTTGATTTCAACGTTGAAATTTGGTCATTTCCCAACCAAATATTCAACAACACAAATACATAACGTTAAAACATGCCTTTTAACGACATTTAATCAATGTCAGGGTGTGACGTTGATTCAAAAACATATATTTAGGTTGACATGGGAAGGGGTCCAACACGGGAGAAACAAAACAGATCTCACCTGACCACTGTGACACAGGTGGGCACAATCAGGCAATCAGGAGAGACACCAGACCAGTGGAACAGGAGGAAGGGCAAGTCATCTGAAACGAGAGGGAGGGTTAGTATTTCAAAATAAAACAGGAAGTGACAAAACAACCTGAAACAAGACAAAACCCAGACAAAACTTCACCCTGGTGTGATACTTTTTGATGACATTTTATCAATGTCGGGTTCTGACGTTGATCTGACATTGAAATGTGGTAATTTTCCAACCAATATTCTACAACACAAATACAAGTTTGAAACAACATGCTTTTTGACAACGTTTATTTAATGTTGGGTTCTGACGTTGATTTAACATTGAAATGTGGTCATTTCCCGACCAATATTCTACAATGTAAATACAAAGGTGAAATAACATACTTTTTGACGTTTAATCAATGTCAGGTTGTGATGTTGATTTGACTTTGAATTGTTGTCATTTTCCAACCAATATTCTACAACACAAATACAACATTGAAACAACATGTTTTTTGACTACCTTTAAACGTTGATTTGACATTGAAATGTGGTCATTTCCCAACCAATATTTTACAACACAAACATAATGTTGAAACAACATGTTTATTCAATGTCGGGTTGAGACGTTGATTTGACATTGAAATGTGGTCATTTCCCAACCAATATTCTACAGCACAAACATAACTGTCATGATCTGTGGTCCAGATCATGTTTTTGTACTTTCTGTTAGTTTTGGACTCCTTTAGTTCTGTTTTTGATAGCCTGTTTTGTTTCTCCCGTTTTGGACCCCTTTCCTTGTCCAAATAAATATGTGTTTCAGGAAATCCTGCATCTGTGTTCAGAGTCCAGTCCTGGTCGTGACACATAACGTTGAAACAACATGATTTTTGGCGACATTATCATTTTTTTGCACCCTGACCAGGGAAGGTTGTTTGGATTGGGCCTTATAAGTAAATTCTGCACTTCATTGCCCTTAAAGGTACTTACAGACTGAAAAATGTCAATGGTCTTACCAGAGAATACTTGTATTTTGTAGACCACAATATGTTTCCTGCACCCGCCTTTTATTTTATTGGCTCCCCTTCTTTTGTTTGTGTGTGTTTTCTGTCTGTAAAACTCCTGGGATGAGCGAGTCCTTGTCACGTTGTCATGTTTTCAGACAGTCGACTATTTGAGTCGGAATCTTTGTATGTTTTTATATGAGTTGTGAAGCTCCGTTGTTATTTTGTTGTTCCTTTGGGCAGTTTTTTATATTAAGGATTTCAGTCCAAAAGAATGTCTCCATACAGCAAACAAAACAAGGCAAAAAGTGCATACTGTATATTATCTGCTGAGGCCACTCTGGGGAGGACTGGAGGACCGGAGTGAGAGAGGGGCAACCAAAGAGGGTGGGGGGCAGACTCCTCTAACATTTTTATGACAAAACCCCTACTTTGATGAAGACCAGAAGCAGCTCGGGATAGTCCCAGGAAGGCCTCTGAGGAACTGGACATGCCTCCTCGACACTATCGCCCTCATTTATCACAGCAAAGCGAGTGCAGTGACAAACGTGGGGACCCCCGAGCCTTCCCGGGGGAATATATATATATATATATATATATATCTCGCAGGAAGGAGGAGGAGGTCTTTTCAAGACAGAACTTGAAAACAAAAAGAGCTCACTGGCGTTGGATCCATCTGGCCGTGTCGGCTTGTCAGACGCTAAATAGAAACATGTCTGCGGAGTTCTCCAATGACTTTGTCTTCGTTTGAGGAACCTAAAGAGGGACAGGCAGATGATTGCGTATTGTGACATGAATGGGGTTGTGTGACAATATACAGTCCTGGTTAAAAGTTTACATACACTGGTAAAGAACATCATCAGATCCATTTTTGTTTCATCTTCATCTGGATATTGTGGCCAAACAGCTCCATTTTGTTCCCTCTGACCACAGAACTTTCCTCCAGAAGGTCTTATCTTTGTCCATGTGATGTCAGATGAAACAAAAAAGGAGCTGTTTGGGCACAATACCCAGCAATATGTTTGGAGGAGAAAAGGTGAGGTCTTTAATCCCAGGAACACCATGCATACCGTCAAGCATGATGGTGGTAGTATTATGCTATGGGCCTGTTTTGCTGCCAATGGAACTGCTGCTTTACTGAGAGTAAATGACAGTAAATGTCTGAGTCTGACCGGGAGTTAGTGAAGGCATTGAAGATGGAGGTGATGTGAAGCAGTTATGTGTGAGTCCAGCGCTGTATTGCAGGCGGTGAAGGACCATGAGAAGTGATGGGGTTCCGCTGTCTGCTGCCATCAGGAGGTCCTTGGTGACCCTGACCAAAGAAGTTTCTGTACCATGTCCAGTGCGAAAACCAGACTATTTGTCAAACAGATTATTGTTAGTGAAGTGATCCAGAAGATGTGCTGCAATTTAGAGACCTTGGTCTATGGATCGACCTTGAACTTACCTGTAAACCCCATATTGATTATATTTGTTGTTTGGGTTCTCTCTACGGATCAATTCATTGTTTTTCATTTCCGGTTAGGAAAATAATCATTTCACAATTGTTACTTCCAGTATGAGATTATATGGGTGTTGTTTACCAGCACAATCACATTCAAGAGCAGACAAACATTACAGGGAGTCAAAACAGGATCAAATATTATAGGGAGACAGAACAGGATCAAACATTGCAGGGAGACAGAACAGGATCAAACATTACAGGGAGACAGAACAGGATCAAACATTACAGGGAGACAGAAAAGGATCAAACATTACAGGGTGACAGAACAGGATCAAACATTACAAGGAGACAGAATAGGATCAAACATTACAGGGTGACTGAACAGGATCAAACATTGCAGGGAGACAGAACAGGATCAAACATTACAGGGAGACAAAACAGGATAAAACATTGCAGGGAGACAGAACAGGATCAAACATTACAGGGAGACAGAACAGGATCAAACATTACAGGGAGACAAAACAGGATAAAACATTGCAGGGAGACAGAACAGGATCAAACATTACAGGGAGACAGAACAGGATCAAACATTACAGGGAGACAGAAAAGGATCAAACATTACAGGGTGACTGAACAGGATCAAACATTACAGAAAAGACAGAACAGGATCAAAAATTACAGGGAGACGGATCAAACATTATAGAAAGACAGAACAGTATCAAACATTACAGGGAGACAGAACAGGATCAAACATTACCGGGAGACAGAACAGGATCAAACATTACAGGGGGACAGAACATCATCAAACATTACAGGGAGACAGAACAGGATCAAACATTACAGGGAGACAAGAAAGGATCAAACTTTACAGGGAGACAGAACAGGATCAAACATTACAGGGAGACTGAACAGGATCAAACATTACAGGGAGACAGAACAGGATCAAACATTACCGGGAGACAAGAAAGGATCAAACATTACAGGGAGACAGAACAGGATCAAACATTACAGGGAGACTGAATAGGATCAAACATTACAGGGAGACAAGAAAGGATCAAACTTTACAGGGAGACAGAACAGGATCAAACATTACAGGGAGACTGAATAGGATCAAACATTACAGGGAGACAGAACAGGATCAAACATTACAGGGAGACAAGAAAGGATCAAACTTTACAGGGAAACAGAACAGGATCAAACATTACAACTTCCGGCGCGGCGCCCCTTACAAAAAAAAAAGGGTGAGAAACAGTTAAATGCTTGGACGGGGGCAGGGATGAGAAACAAAAAAATGGCCAAAGTCTGGGCCAAGGAAAAAAAATCTAATAGACATAACACACAGTGTGTTAGAGGGGATACGTCCAAGGAGACCAAGGTGTCTGATACCTGCTCATTCAGCCAGGACACTGTGAAGCTTGTCCGTCCCAGCCCTCAGCACCAGCTCCCCAGCTCCCCAGCCCTCAGCACCAGCTCCCCAGCCCTCAGCACCAGCTCCCCAGCCCTGTCTCTTCATCCACATCTCCAGCAGTCTCTCCAAACTGACTTTGGTGTGGCAGAGACCCAGCAGCTGGTCTCCACGGCCAAAAGGCTCCCGGGAGGCAGATCCGGAATTTTACAAAAAAAAGCGCCATCTCTTGTTGCAAAGTTCCAAAGTGTTCTGGACCAAATGGCAAAAAACAATAATACATGAAAACAAGACATTGGTGGGAGGTTCTTTCAGAGCTCGGTACTCTGGAATGTTTTAGCAGTAACAGTTAGAGACGCTACCTCGCTAAGACAATTAAGTCCCATCTTAAAACTCATTTATACATCGTAGCTTTTAAATAGACTCCTTTTCAGACCAGTTGATCTGCCGTCTCTTTTTTCTGCTTTGCTCCACCTCTCCTGCGTGGCGAGATGATCAGGTAGCCACGGATCGGTTCCAAGTCAGGGTCTGGTGTGGACCACTTCTCTGTGACGTCTCTGTGTTGCTGACCTGTCTCCACTCTAGAAGATCACTATGGACTGGACTCTCACGTTGTTAACCGTGTCCCTCCCAGATGTGGGGGGTCATTTGGTTGAGTTTTTTCCGTGGCCCTGATGTGGGCCAAGGATGTCTTTGTGGTTTGTGCAGTCCTTTGAGGCATTTGTGGTCAAAGGCTGTTTAAGTCAAATTTGAATCATTGATTATGTTTTTTTTAATATCAGTGAGAGACTTTTGACGAGGGTTTTGTACTCCAAAGGTTTGTTAGGACATAGATTATAGATGAGTTTATGTGGAGCCACTGGCTGTTCTCTGGACAGCTTGAAGGGTACTGCTGGAT
Organism: Nerophis ophidion; assembly: GCF_033978795.1. Lineage (NCBI taxonomy): Eukaryota > Metazoa > Chordata > Actinopteri > Syngnathiformes > Syngnathidae > Nerophis > Nerophis ophidion. The sequence goes on from NC_084634.1 coordinate 40,753,323, forward strand.
GTAGACTACCTGTAGAGAAAGTGGTCCACAGTACGTGTGAGAAATGAAAGAAGTTGAGTTCTAGAGGACTGGAAACAAAGCAGACGAGACGTCTTAGACCACAAACTATCTGGAGGGCCACAGTTCATCTGGCACCTGGACTCCTATGATAAACTGAAAGCAGATGGCATAGGTGTTAATGAACGTATCGATGGTGGTCCCAGGAAAATACTTAGTGCCTGGAAAACAAATGAATGATTACAAGTTTGTGTTCAAATGAAAGAAATACATGAGAAGTGCAGAAATAAAGAACCAGAGCAGAACTCTTCACAAAGAACCTTGGAGGACCAGACACATACTTCAAAGCAAAGTTGGAAGTGAACACACTGAGTTGTTAGCCAGCACAACACACCTGGACTACACCTGAGAAGGAGAAAGATGGAATGGAGGAAGCAGGACAGTTGAGGCAAGACACGAGTTAATCCTGAACTCCAGGAAGAACAAAGCAGAGTCTGCAACAAAAACAACCGAGCATGAGTGATGCTTAGTTCAGAAGAATAGAGGACATTAAGGGAATTAATATATGTGTGGGTAGTGGACACACACACACACACACACACACACACACACACACACACAGGTTCTGTGGCCACCAATGAAGTGCTGGCTGTCCAAAGTCGGGACCCAGGGTGGACCACTCATCTGTGGATCAGTTGGGGACGTCTCTGTGCTGCTGACCTGTCTCCACTCGGGATGGACTCCTGCTGGCTCCACTATGGACTGGACTCTCACTATTATGTTAGATCCACTATGGACTGGACTCTCACACTATTATGTTAGATCCACTATGGACTGGACTCTCACACTATTATGTTAGATCCACTATGGACTGGACTCTCACTATTATGTTAGATCCACTATGGACTGGACTCTCACTATTATGTTAGATCCACTATGGACTGGACTCTCACTATTATGTTAGATCCACTATGGACTGGACTCTCACTATTATGTTAGATCCACCATGGACTGGACTTTAAGGTTTCTAATTGTCATCCCATTGGGTTAAGTTTTTCCTTGTCCTGATGTGGGATGTGAACCGAGGATGTGGTTGTGGCCTGTGCAGCCCTTTGAGACACTAGTGATTTAGGCTACATAAGTAAACATTGATTGAAGTTAGCAGTTCTAAATATGCATGACAAGACTACCACAGACATCACACATGGGACGCTTTAATAAGTAGAAAGAGTTTTAGTATATTGTAAAACCTTACAAACGGAGTGATGAGTGAATAATCCCCAGGACTGGGAAGACCATGGACAGCTGGAAGCCAAACGGTTGAAAAACCAAACCAAAACAAAGCACTACTCTTAAATGGAAAGAGACTGCAGTGAGCAGATTTGTCCATAAGATGGCAGCACAGCACAGACAATAAAACACTTTCTAGGCGTATTTGCTTGTTTTGTATCTTAGTAACTATTCTTATTATGGCTGTATTATGATTTTTTTTTGGATTAGATTTTATTTGATATATTTTTATTTCAAATATGCAAAACAATCTGATCCAATACAGTGATATAGCCTTAACAGCCATTATAACAAAATGAAAACAATGGAGAATAAAAAACGAAAGAAAAAAAAATAATAAACAAAATAAGCAATGGACTTTCTTTCTTTTCTTTTTTTTTTTTTTTTGCATCCGTCCATCTTAGATGATCTCGGGCCCAGAGAAGCCGGCGGCGTGTCTGGATGTTGTTGATAAATGGCTTTGGCTTTGCATAGTAGAGCTTTAACTTGCACTTACGGATGTAGCAACCAACTATATTTAGTGACAGTGGTTTTATGAAGTGTTCCTGAGCCCATGTGGTGATATCCTTTAGAGATTGATGTCGGTTTTTGAGGGATGGAAGGTCACGGTCATTCAATGTTGGTTTCCGGCCATGCCGCTTACGTGGAGTGATTTCTCCAGATTCTCTGAACCTTTTGATGATATTATGGAGCGTAGATGTTGAAATCCCTAAATTTGTTTCAATGTCACTTTGAGAAATGTTGTTCTTAAACTGTTTGACTATTTGCTCACGCAGTTGTGGACAAAGGGGTGTACCTCGCCCCATCCTTTCTTGTGAAAGACTGAGCATTTTTTGGGAAGCTGTTTTTATACCCAATCATGGCACCCACCTGTTCCCAATTAGCCTGCACACCTGTGGGATGTTCCAAATAAGTGTTTGATGAGCATTCCTCAACTTTATCAGTATTTATTGCCACCTTTCCCAACTTCTTTGTCACATGTTGCTGGCATTAATTTCTAAAGTTAATGATTATTTGCAAAAAAAAAATGTTTATGAGTTTGAACATCAAATATGTTGTCTTTGTAGCATATTCAACTGAATATGGCTTGAAAAGGATTTGCAAATCATTGTATTCTGTTTATATTTACATCGAACACAATTTCCCAACTCATATGGAAACGCGGTTTGTAGAACTACTTGTTCACTCTTGTACAAACTCCATGAACGTTTATGTACATCAATTGTAAATATATGATGTACACACACATGCACACTCTTCAATGAGAAAGACTTGACGAGTTGACTCCCTTCAAACAGCGACTTGTTTAAAAAAAAAAAACACATAAAAAAAGTGTCAGTGGCAGAGAGGTGCAGGCAGTCCAGGTCTGCAGAGTCCCACATTTCAAACAGTGGCTCACCCAAAGAATGTCTTGTCAAAACATGGGAGCTCAGAGCAAGAAAGTGCCGGATGTTCAGTAAACGTCTTCTTTCCGAGGCGCAAGATATAAAACAGCTTACTGCAACAACAAAAAAAAGATCTTACTTTTGCTGCTTCTGTAGAACTCTTTTTTTCCTGCCCTGGTCAACCTCCCATTGGTCTGCTTTACAAACATTTTTTTCCCCCAAAAATCAATTAAAGTTCCTCGCTACTGTCGTATAGAAATATGTTATATGTTACATTAATTTCATCCTAAAAGGGGTCATATTGCCATTATTATTTTTTTGTTCTATATTTCAAAACACTTCATTCTGGTCCACAACAGGAAAGGACCCATTCGTCACAGTTTACCTGACACATGAAACGTGACACACATTTTAAGGCTAAAGCGGCTCCACTTTAGCTCTTAAATGTGTTTTGTAGCAATTCCAACTTTGACCGCAGTGTGGAGTGGCGCTGTCTGTCATTTCCAGCAGACTGCATTGGTCGATATTCAAGTCACAACATGTAAATTGGAGTATTGTTGGTTATTTCGGGTGCTTTGTGGACGGAATTGAAGACCTCCCATTGGACTCTATTGTCAGCGGAATTTTATTCACACTTTTGATGAGTTAGAATGCATAAAAAAATGATAAAGCTGTCTTTTTGTCTCGTATAATGATTGTAAACGATCAGCAAATTTACTTAAGACTTAAAATCCGACTTAGAAATATGCTGAGTGGACACTAAATTGTCTATTTGGCGTGTCGTCTACATAGTATGTCCAGTTGGGGAAGGCTCTTATTGATTTGTTGTAACTTTGCAGTCGGGAAGGGATTCAAATGGACCCAAGGCGGTCTGCAGAAAATGATGGAAAGCGCCACTCCGCATGGCAGCTGTGGTCAAAACACATTTGAAGATATCCTACACTCTACAGCTGAAGTGGAAAGTGCACCGCCCCAATTTGTCACGTTACATGTGTCAGGTAAATAGGGCCTTTGCACATTTCAAACCCTGCACATACACGACTATGGAAAATACAGAGATGAAAGGGTTATTGTGTTTCTTTTTTTTTTTTTTAACCTACTTACAGTCGTGGTCAAAAGTTTATATACACTCACATGACATCACATGGACAAAGATAAGACATTCTGGAGGAAATTTATGTGGTCAGATGAAACAAAAATGGAGCTGTTTGGCCACAATACCCAACAATATGTTTGGAGGAGAAGAGATGAGGCCTTTAATCCCAGGAACACCATTCCTACTGTCAAGCATGGTGGTGGTAGTATTGCCAGTAGAACTGCTGCTTTAAATGGGACAATGAAAAAAGGAAGATTAGCTCCAAATTCTTCAGGACAAGCTAAAATCCTCAGTCCGGATGTTGGGTCTTGTCACGTCGAAGTTTTACCTCGGGGTTCGTTCTCCCGAAATGCAGACAGACCACTCCGGACAAAGCGTGCAGGTAAGAACAGGATTTATTCTCAAAAATAACGCAAAAGTACCAAAAACAGAAAACAAGCTAAAAGGAATAATGTGCTGAACGAGCTCGAAACTAAGCTACTAAGCTAGTAGAGGGCGATGACAATACACCCTAAGGTTGAATTAGATTGAGTCTCATTCATATATATATATATATATATATATATATATATATATATATATATATATATATATATATATATATATATATATATATATATATATATATATATGTTCCCTACAAGCCTGTTTCACAGTTCACAGGTTTCTCTGCTCTTCAGGGGATTTTAGAGAGCAGGGAAACCTGCAAAACGGGCTTGTCGGGATGAAATAGCGTCTGAGTTCTTTCCTGACCTAACGTATATTCCGCTCTAAACTACAAAAACCTCGACTATATATACATATATACATACATATACACTATATTACCAAAAGTATTTGGCCACCTGCCTTGACTCACATATGAAGTTGAAGTGCCATCCCATTCCTAACCCATAGGGGTCAATATGACCATTTGCAGCTATTACAGCTTCAACTCTTCTGGGAAGGCTGTCCACAAGGTTGTGCAGTGTATTTATTGTAAATTTCAACCAATTCTTCCTAAAAATTGCATAGATGTTGGTTTGAGAAGGCCTGACTCTCAATCTCCGTTCTAATTAATCCCAAAGGTGTTCTATCGGGTTCAGGTCAGGACTCTGTGCAGGCCAGTCAAGTTCTTCCACACCAGACTCTGTCGTCCCTGTCTTTATGAACCTCACTTTGTTCACTGGTGCACAGTCATGTTGGAAGAAAAGCTGATATTTGTGAAAATAGACATGGAAGGTCACTGGTGCTCCTCCTGGTATCAAGTGGATGGATGCTATAACCCCAAGACTACATGCAGACCAGTCACTCACCCAGCTTATGTAGTATTTGTGTTGGTTGTTTCCTACATGCCGATAAAGAGTATTTTGAGCCGCTTATACATCAAGGTCTGGGCTTGTTTTCCTTGCGAGGTGGGTTTGAAGGCGGTCCACAGAGGCCGCCTGTCATCAGATCCGATCCCAGCAGTCCTCCTCCTCGTCGCTGGCGAGCTGCAACGCCGAGAAGAGTTATCCACTACAAAGACCTACTGCTTTCAAATTCCTTCCTGTTTAGACAAGACCCTGAGGTATGCAACGTGGATCCCATCACCAAATGCCTCATGGGGAGATTATAGCAGGAAGCAAATAAATATGTGTTGGAGATCTACAGAAGGTTTTGTGGCACGTGACATTTCAGCCTGATTGACAGGAGGACTAATCCTCAGTACCTTGTTGACATTGTCAAATAGGGCATGATACACTTAAATAAACACAGCAGCAACGTTTAGAAAGCATAAAAGAGTCAAAGTATGGATCATAAAAATCTCGATTTATGGTTGGGGATTTGTTCATGAGGTCTTGGAGCCATTATTTTTTGGAGCTCCAAGCAAAACTCTCACCTCACGAGGTACGGGTGATTCTGAGGCCATGTCTACACAAAGTCGTTTAACCCTCATCCATCCATCCATCTTCTCCAGCTTATTCAAGGACAGGTGGCGGGGGAAGCAGCCTAAGCAGAGAAGCCCAGACTTCCCTATCCCAGCCACCTCGTCCAGCCCTTCACGGGGGATCCCGAGGACTTCCCAGGCCAGCCAGGAGATTAAGTCTTTCCATCGTGTCCTGGGTCTTCCCCGTGGCCTCCTATTGGTTGGGCGTGCCCTAAACACCTCCCTAGGGAGGCGTTCGGGTGGCATCCTGACCAGATGCCCGAACCACCTCATCTGGCTCCTCTCCATGTGGAGCAGAAGCAGCTTTACTTTGATTTCTTTCCTGATGGGAGAGCTTCTCACCCTATCTCTAAGGGAGAGACCCGCCACCCGGTGAAGGAAACTTATTTGGGCCGCTTGTACCCGTGATCTTGTCCTTTCGGTCAAAACCCAAAGCTCATGACCATAGGTGAGGATGGGAACATAGATTGACCGCTAAATTGAGAGGCTCAGCTCCTTCTTCACCACAACGGATCGATACAGCGTCCGCATTACTGAAGACGCCGCACCGATCCCTCACAATCCACTCTGGCCTCACTCGTGAGCAAGACTCTTAGGTACTTGAACTCCTCCACTTGGGGCAGGGACTCCTCCCCAACCCGGAAATGGCACTCAGCCCTTTTCCGAGCAAGAACCATGGACTCGGACTTGGAGGCGCTAATTCCCATCCCAGTCGCTTCACACTCGGCTGCAAACTGATCCATTGAGAGCTGAAGATCCCGGTCAGATGAAGCCATCAGGACCACATTGTCTGCAAAAAGCAGAGACCTAATCATGCAGCCACCAAACCGGAACCCCTCAACGCCTTGACTGTGCCTAGAAACTCTGTTCATAAAAGTTATGAACAGAATGGGTGACAAAGGACAGCCTTGGCGGAGTCCAACCCTCACTGGAAACGTGTCTGACTTACCGCCGGCAATGCGGACCAAGCTCTGAAACTGATCATACAGGGAGAGGACTGCCACAATCAGACAGTCCCATACCCCATACTCTCTGAGCACTCCCCACAGGACTTCCCGAGGGACACGGTCCAATGCCTTCTCCAAGTCCACAAAGCACATGTAGACTGGTTGGACAAACTCCCATGCACCCTCAAGAACCCTGCCCAGAGTATAGAGCTGGTCCGTTCCACTGGTCCCTGGTCAGTTTAACCCTTTAAACGGATAATCATTTAGCCTAGCTCAGTTGGAAGAGTGGCCGTGCCAGCAAATTAAAGGGTTCCAGGTTCAATCCCCGCTTCCGCCATCCTGGTCATTGCCGTTGTGTCCTTGGGCAAGACACTTTACTTACCTGCTCCCCGTGCCAGCCACACTGGTATGAATGTAACTCAGATATTGGGTTTCACTATGTAAAAGTTCAAGTAGCAATGATTGTCTCACACACACTAGGCGTGGTGAAATTATTCTCTGCATTTGACCCATCACCCTTGATCACCCCCTGGGAGGTGAGGGGAGCAGTGGGCAGCAACGGTGGCCACGCCCGAGAATCCTTTTTGGTGGTATAACCCCCAATTCCAGGGAGGTAATGGCTCCCATTGTTGTCGTCTTTGGTATGACTCGACCGGGGTTTGAACTCACAACCTACCCATCTCAGGGCGGACCCTCTAACCACTGGTTTACAAACTGAGTTTGGAGAGGAAGAGACGCCAGAAAGACCTCGCCCCACAGCCATCTTCATAACAACCCGGAGCTAAAAAGAGGGAGGCGGGTCATCCAGACATGCCCGTGCTTCTCCTTCTTCTTGTCAGGTTCAAACACCGAACTATCTATTCAACGAGACAAGGAGCAAGGAATCAAGCAGAGACAGAGGTGAATTTTGCTCATGAGGAGAAACGTTTGGGCTGCACACTCAGTTGCAGTTCCACCCTACGCTCTAAGGTACACCCCCGTGTGCTCCTGTATTTATTCGGGAGGTCCTTAGTTGACATCACTGAGGGTAACGCAAGGCAAGCATGACCAGTAGACACAATACGTGATTATTCACAATGGAAATGTGCTGACACTCCTGATTTCGCCCTGTCTCTGTTTTATCTGCATTGAGGTCCTCGAAGTACGTCCTTGGCTGTCAGCAGGCAGGGTCTGGAAAAAAACTGCTGATGCGAGACAACTCACAATGGGGGATTACAAGTTGTGTGCCTTTGCACAGATAGAAAAGTACAACTTCAGCACAAATGATAATAACTATAGCAACGGCCTTTAAGCAAAAGAGTTGTGTGATGACTTATACATAATTATTCTAACTATTCTACATGTACGGACGCTTGTGGAAAATCCCACATGAATACCTCAAGAGAAAGCCATTGCAGCTATCTGGGATACAACACTTCTCAGACGGCAAGAGAACTTTCCAATGTCAGGGTGAGCTGTGATTCTACTTACTGAAAACCTTTGTCCCTTCCTCCCGCTGATGTGATACAGGCAGTGTGTGACTACAAATATTGCTTCATGGATGTGACTGTGAAATGGCCAGGCAGTGTGCATGTCCAGCAGGAACAGAGCCAAGGCAGAATTGGTCGGAAATTCTTCGTGTTTGAGCCAACGCCGGGGCAATGATGATCCTGACTGCCCTTTTATTCAGGTAAGCTCTTTTTTTTTTTCCTTTTTATTGTCTCCTCAGACAAAACTTTTCGTTTCTTTGGTTGTTTCGGAGCATTGGCCATGACGGCAGTAATTGCAGGTCTTCTTCTTCTTTTTGTTTCTGCATCGACTTCCATCTTGCTAACCAACGGGAAAGGGGGAGAGTGACGTACGGCGTAAAGCAAGTCAGCACTTGTGTTGTTCTTTTTTGTGTGGCAGGGTTTCCTGCCACCCTCCTCAAAGTCGCTAAGTGCCAGTAAAAACGACACAGCACAGACCCCCTCAGGCCATGGCAGGGGTGTCATTCAACTCGTAAGTTTTATGAAATATTTTACAAAGGTTGAAAAGTTACTTTCACACCCCACACCATAATTCCTCCTCCACCAAATTTCACACTCGGCAAAACGCAGTCCGAAATGTAGCGATGTAGGTTGGGAGCATGGAATTGTCCAGAATGTTTTGGTATCCTGGAGCATTCAAAGTTGCTTTCACTGGAACTAAGGGGCTAAGACTAACTCCTGAAAAACAACCCCACACCATAATTCCTCCTCCACCAAAATCAGCACAATGCTCCTGGCAACCTCCAAACCCAGACTGGTCCATCGGATTGCCAAAGTGTGATTCATCATTCCAGAGAAGGCGTCTCCACTGCTCTAGAGTCCAGTGGTGACTTTTTTTTACACCACTGCATTGGTGATGTATGGCTTAGATGCAGCTGCTCGGCCATGAAACCCATTCCGTGAAGTTCTCTGCGTACTGTACGTGGGCTAATTGGAAGGTGACATAAAGTTTGGACCTCTGTAGCAACTGACTGTCTTTGCACTATGCACTTTGACCCCTCTGTGTCAGTATACCTGGCCTACCACTTGGTTGCTGTTGTTCCCCAAACTCTTCACATTTCTTGTAATCAAGTTGACTTTGGAATATGTAAGAAAAATGTAATGACTGGATTTGTTGCACAGGTGGCATCCTATGACAGTTCCACGCTGGAAATCACTGAGAGCGGCCCATTCTTTCACAAATGTTTGTAGAAACAGTCTCCATGCCTAAGTGCTTGATTTGATACACCGGGCCAAGTGATTAGGACACCTGATTCTCATCATTTGGATGGCTGGCCAAATACTTTTGGCAATATAGTGTATATTTCCTGGGACTTTGAGGGTGAGGCAGGGGTACAACATGTGGAGAATATGTCACAAAGTGGTTTCAAAGGTTCTGCTCCTTCACATGTGCGTCCAACACGATGGTGGAGTGGAGTGGCATCATGACAGCGGCAGTGCTATCTGCTAGCAAAACACTTGGGTGTGTTTTTAATTGACTTCTCTCAACGCTGCATTCCATGGCAGCGACACAGCCTCACCACAATGCAACTTCTGTTCCAGAGATGAAACACATTTGGGTCTTGTTCAAGAGCCCACAGGCCCGGGGCACATACGCCGCATGGTTGTTGTTGTTGTTTACACAGCATGTACCAGGAAGATGGGCTTACAGAGCGGGTGTTGTAGAGTGATAGTCGGGTGCAGCACATTCATCAATGACACAGGAAAAAGTTTATTTTTCTTTAAAAAAGTCTTTGTTCGGCGGAATAATCCGAAAAATGATACAACTAAAATACGATCAGAATCAATTTGATCCAAGTGCAGTTGATATTTTTCAGTGTTTTTTTCGTCAGTGTCTTTTCTGCCCTGAAGAATTAAGCACGTTGATGCAGGAGAACTTTGTGGGCAAAAAGGCTTTGGAAAAAGTATGTGAATGACTTCAGTGATTTAAGATTGACTTTATGTTGCTTAAAACATGTCTGCATGGAATGTAAGGTCCTGTTTGACAATTTAAAATAGTTCAAAAACACTGAATTTTGAACAGGTGATAATCAGGTGTTATTTTAAAAATAACAATGAGGTTTTTATTTTTTAAATGTAATTCTAATTAGACAAAAATAGAATCCAAAACTTGAAAAACCAAATATTAAGGTACTTAAGAATGGCTTTGCCACAATAAAATCCTGACACGAGAGTACTATTTAACACAGTATTAATATATAGAGTATTATATAACACAGTATTATTTTACAGAGTATTATTTAACATAATATTATTATACAGAATATTATTCAACACAGTATTATTGTACAGAGTATTATTTAACGCAGTATTAGAGAGTATTAGGGGCGTGGCGCAGTGGGAGAGTGGCCGTGCGCAACCCGAGGGTCCCTGGTTCAAATCCCACCTTGTACCACCCTCGTCACGTCCGTTGTGTCCTGAGCAAGACACTTCACCCTTGCTCCTGATGGGTGCTGGTTGGCGCCTTGCATGGCAGCTCCCTCCATCAGTGTGTGAATGTGTGTGTGAATGGGTAAATGTGGAAGTAGTGTCAAAGCGCTTTGAGTACCTTGAAGGTAGAAAAGCGCTATACAAGTACAACCCATTTATTATTTAAAACAGTATTATTATAAAGACTATTATTTACCACAGTCTTATTATACAAAATATAATTTAACACGTTATTATTTAACACAGTATTATTATACAGAATATTCTCCAAGTTTCACCGACTAAAGTCCGAAGTGAAACGGACAAAAGTGAAACGAAGCATTAGACGACACTATGACCTTTGACCCATGACACTATGACCTTTAACACTATGACACTATGACCTTTGACCCGTGACACTATGACCTACACCACTATGACACTATGACCTATGACATTATGACCTCATGTACACTAAATCCATCTTCTTCCGCTTATCCGAGGTGGGGTCACGGGGGCAGCAGCCTAAGTAGAGAGCCCAGACTTCCCTCTCCCCAACCACTTGGTCCAGCACCTCCCGGGGGATCCCGAGGCGTTCCCAACGTGTCCTGGGTCTTCCCCGTGGCCTCCTACTGGTCAGACGTGCCTGAAACACTTCCCGAAGCAGGCGTTTACTAGTCAAGAGCATGCAAATAATAGTCTGTATGTAATGTATGGACATATACTTGGATTCAGAAGAAATAGTGATTATTGAGGGACCGCTTTGACGCTGTGGCGTTTTTACTTCCCAAACATTTGACACAGTAGAGATCCATTCATACATTCTATTACTTGAACCTACTTTCAATTAAAATAACCTCATTTTTAAGGTGTGCTGAATTGTATTTTATTTTGTAGTGATAGTAGCGACTTCCCGGAATCCTATCAACTTCCTTTTGTTTTCATTTGACCAAACTCCGCATGCAAGTGACGTCAGGGCCAGATTGGGGCCACATTGGGGCCACTTTGGGGCCACATTGGGACCACATTGGGACCACATTGGGGCCACATTGGGGCCACATTGGGGCCACATTGCGGCCACATTGGGGCCACATTGGGGCCACTTTGGGGCCACATTGGGACCACATTGGGGCCACATTGGGGCCACATTGGGGCCACTTTGGGGCCACATTGGGACCACATTGGGACCACATTGGGGCCACATTGGGGCCACATTGGGGCCACATTGCGGCCACATTGGGGCCACATTGGGGCCACTTTGGGGCCACATTGGGACCACATTGGGGCCACATCGGGACCACATTGGGACCACATTGGGGCCACATTGGGGCCACTTTGGGGCCACATTGGGACCACATTGGGGCCACATTGGGACCACATTGGGACCACATTGGGGCTACATTGGGGCCACTTTGGGACCACATTGGGGCCACATTGGGACCACATTGGGACCACATTGGGGCCAATTTGGGGCCACATTGCGGCCACATTGGGACCACATTGGGGCCACATTGGGGCCACTTTGGGACCACTTTGGGACCACATTGGGACCACATTGGGACCACATTGGGGCCACTTTGGGGCCACATTGCGGCCAGATTGGGACCACATTGTGGCAACATTGGGACCACATTGGAGCCACATCGGGGCCACATTGGGACCACATTGAGACCACATTGGGGCTACATTGGGGCCACTTTGGGGCCACATTGCGGCCACATTGGGACCACATTGGGGCCACATTGGGGCCACTTTGGGGCCACTTTGGGACCACATTGGGACCACATTGGGACCACATTGGGGCCACTTAGGGGGCACATTGCGGCCACATTGGGACCACATTGGGGCCACATTGGGGCCACATTGGGGCCACATTGCGGCCACATTGGGACCACATTTTGGCCACATTGGGACCACATTGGGGCCACATTGGGACCACATCGAGGCCACATTGGGGTCTCATTGGGGCCACATTGGGACCACATTGGGACCACATTGGGGTCACATTGGGACCACATCGGGGCCACATTGGGACCACATTGGGACCACATTTCGACCACATTGGGGCCACATTGGGACCACATTGGGACCACATCGGGGCCACATTGGGACCACATTGGGACCACATCGGGGCCACATTGGGACCACATTGGGACCACATTGGGACCACATCGGGGCCACATTGGGACCACATTGGGACCACATCGGGGCCACATTGGGACCACATCGGGGCCACATTGGGACCACATTGGGACCACATTAGGACCACATTGGGACCACACCGGGGCCACATTGGGACCACATTGGGACCACATCGGAGCCACATTGGGACCCCATTGGGACCACATTGGGACCACATTTTGACCACATTGGGACCACATTGGGGTCACATTGGGACCACATTGGGACCACATCGGGACCACATTGGGACCACATTGGGACCACATTGGGACCACATTGGGACCACATTGGGGTCACATTGGGACCACATCGGGGCCACATTGGGACCACATTGGGACCACATTGGGACCACATTGGGACCACATCGGGGCCATATTGGGACCACAGTGGGACCACATTGGGACCACATTGGGACCACATCGGGGCCACATTGGGACCACATTGGGGCCGTTTACACTGAAGTGTGATAAAGATGAGATTGTACTTGTAGTGTCAACAGTCTGCTGGAAGAAACAATCTTATTTGTACCACTTCTGGCCTCCAAACAGCAGATGCTAATTATACTCTGAGGTAAATATGTTGAAATGATGTCCGGTAAACGCTAATAAACTAGTTTGTCTGCTCATCTAGACGGCAACTTACGCAACCACCTTCAGAGCAGGTGTGGTCACGTGACAAAACACCAGGAAGTAGCTGCATTTCTGCCAGATCACATTCATTCATTCATTGTCTTAGTGATGGCTCTAAGGGTACAAGGTCATTGAAGTCATATTGTGTAGGGATCTAAGGGTACAAGGTCATTGAAGTCATATTGTGTAGGGCTCTAAGGGTACAAGGTCATTGAAGTCAAAATGTGTAGGGCTCTAAGGGTCATTGAAGTCTAATTGTGTAGGGCTCCAAGGGTACAAGGTCAATCAAGTCATATTGTGTAGGGCTCTTAGGACACAAGGTAATTCAAGTCATATTGTGTATTGTTCTAAGGGTATAAGGTCATTCAAGACAAATTGTGTAGAACTCTAAGGGTACAAGGTCATTGAAGTCAAATTGTGTAGGGCTCTAGGGGTACAAGGTCATTCAAGTCAAATTGTGTAGGGATCTAAGGGTACAAGGTCATTGAAGTCAAATTGAGTAGGGCTCTAAGGATACAAGGTCATTCAAGTAAAATTGTGTAGGGCTCTTAGGATAAAAGGTTGTTCAAGTCATATTGTGTATGGTTCCAAGGGTACAAGGTCATTGAAGTCATATTGTGTAGGGCTCTAAGGTCATTGAAGTCATATTGTGTAGGGCTCTAAGGTCATTGAAGTCATATTGTGTAGGGCTCTAAGGATACAAGGTCATTCAAGTCTAATTGTGTAGGGATCTAAGGATACAAGGTCATTGAAGTCAAATTGAGTAGGGCTCTAAGGATACAAGGTCATTCAAGTAAAATTGTGTAGGGCTCTTAGGATAAAAGGTTGTTCAAGTCATATTGTGTATGGTTCCAAGGGTACAAGGTCATTGAAGTCATATTGTGTAGGGCTCTAAGGTCATTGAAGTCATATTGTGTAGGGCTCTAAGGTCATTGAAGTCATATTGTGTAGGGCTCTAAGGATACAAGGTCATTCAAGTCTAATTGTGTAGGGATCTAAGGATACAAGGTCATTGAAGTCAAATTGAGTAGGGCTCTAAGGATACAAGGTCATTCAAGTAAAATTGTGTAGGGCTCTTAGGATAAAAGGTTGTTCAAGTCATATTGTGTATGGTTCCAAGGGTACAAGGTCATTGAAGTCATATTGTGTAGGGCTCTAAGGTCATTGAAGTCATATTGTGTAGGGCTCTAAGGTCATTGAAGTCATATTGTGTAGGGCTCTAAGGATACAAGGTCATTCAAGTCTAATTGTGTAGGGATCTAAGGGTACAAGGTCATTGAAGTCATATTGTGTAGGGATCTAAGGATACAAGGTCAATGAAGTGGAACAGCAACAGGTGTGAATATTCCAGACTGAGCAAATGAAATGATGATGTTTCAATCCCAGGAACGCGCCAAAGATGGGAGGGTGACCACGGCACAAAGTGACAAGGACAACACCCGTTTTCCCAGCCCACGCGCTGACTGACCTTGTGAGGATGGGTCATGTCAAGAATCCCCTGCCAGGTCTGTGAGGCCGGGGTGCAGGTCTGCTGGCAATCAGGGGATTAGCAGCAGGTGTGACTGAGCTCTGCCCGGCCCTGACAGGACTCGCTGGCAGGACTCGCTGACAGGACTCGCTGACAGGACTCGCTGGCAGGACTCGCTGACAGGACTCCCTGACAGGACTCGCTGACAGGACTCGCTGACAGGACTCGCTGGCAGGACTCCCTGACAGGACTCGCTGGCAGGACTCGCTGACAGGACTCGCTGGCAGGACTCGCTGGCAGGACTCGCTGACAGGACTCGCTGGCAGGACTCGCTGACAGGACTCGCTGACAGGACTCGCTGACAGGACTCGCTGGCAGGACTCGCTGGCAGGACTCGCTGGCAGGACTCGCTGACAGGACTCGCTGACAGGACTCGCTGGCAGGACTCGCTGACAGGACTCGCTGACAGGACTCGCTGGCAGGACTCGCTGACAGGACTCCCTGACAGGACTCGCTGACAGGACTCGCTGACAGGACTCGCTGGCAGGACTCCCTGACAGGACTCGCTGGCAGGACTCGCTGACAGGACTCGCTGGCAGGACTCGCTGGCAGGACTCGCTGACAGGACTCGCTGGCAGGACTCGCTGACAGGACTCCCTGACAGGACTCGCTGACAGGACTCGCTGACAGGACTCGCTGGCAGGACTCCCTGACAGGACTCGCTGGCAGGACTCGCTGACAGGACTCGCTGGCAGGACTCGCTGGCAGGACTCGCTGACAGGACTCGCTGGCAGGACTCGCTGACAGGACTCGCTGACAGGACTCGCTGACAGGACTCGCTGACAGGACTCGCTGGCAGGACTCGCTGGCAGGACTCGCTGGCAGGACTCGCTGACAGGACTCGCTGACAGGACTCGCTGGCAGGACTCGCTGACAGGACTCGCTGACAGGACTCGCTGGCAGGACTCGCTGACAGGACTCCCTGACAGGACTCGCTGACAGGACTCGCTGACAGGACTCGCTGGCAGGACTCCCTGACAGGACTCGCTGGCAGGACTCGCTGACAGGACTCGCTGGCAGGACTCGCTGGCAGGACTCGCTGACAGGACTCGCTGGCAGGACTCGCTGACAGGACTCGCTGGCAGGACTCGCTGGCAGGACTCGCTGACAGGACTCGCTGGCAGGACTCGCTGACAGGACTCGCTGACAGGACTCGCTGACAGGACTCGCTGGCAGGACTCGCTGGCAGGACTCGCTGGCAGGACTCGCTGACAGGACTCGCTGACAGGACTCGCTGGCAGGACTCGCTGACAGGACTCGCTGACAGGACTCGCTGGCAGGACTCGCTGACAGGACTCGCTGACAGGACTCGCTGACAGGACTCCCTGACAGGACTCGCTGACAGGACTCGCTGGCAGGACTCGCTGGCAGGACTCGCTGGCAGGACTCGCTGACAGGACTCGTTGACAGGACTCACTGAGAGGACTCGCTGGCAGGACTCGCTGGCAGGACTCGCTGACAGGACTCGCTGGCAGGACTCGCTGACAGGACTCGCTGACAGGACTCGCTGGCAGGACTCGCTGACAGGACTCGCTGGCAGGACTCGCTGACAGGACTCGCTGACAGGACTCGCTGACAGGACTCGCTGGCAGGACTCGCTGGCAGGACTCGCTGACAGGACTCGCTGACAGGACTCGCTGACAGGACTCGCTGGCAGGACTCGCTGAGAGGACTCGCTGGCAGGACTCGCTGACAGGACTCGCTGACAGGACTCGCTGACAGGACTCGCTGACAGGACTCGCTGGCAGGACTCGCTGGCAGGACTCGCTGACAGGACTCGCTGGCAGGACTCGCTGACAGGACTCGCTGGCAGGACTCGCTGACAGGACTCGCTGACAGGACTCGCTGGCAGGACTCCCTGACAGGACTCGCTGGCAGGACTCGCTGACAGGACTCGCTGGCAGGACTCGCTGGCAGGACTCGCTGACAGGACTCGCTGACAGGACTCGCTGGCAGGACTCCCTGACAGGACTCGCTGGCAGGACTCGCTGACAGGACTCGCTGGCAGGACTCGCTGGCAGGACTCGCTGACAGGACTCGCTGGCAGGACTCGCTGAGAGGACTCGAACAGCAACAAAGAGATATTGTTGCATAAACGTCAGACAGCTGCTGCTACCACTAAACGAGCCATGACAAGCACTTCCAGTAACAAAGCGTTGCCCCACCCTGATGTGCCAGAAACAATCACAGGTGTTTTCCCCGAAAGTGCGTGTGACAAAAGAACATTGTCTCAACTTTGGCAAGTGGATTAAAACGCCCGCCTGCACACCCTTCACCTTTCTGCCACCACTTGCAGTCCTGGTTTCACCAACAATGTATCTTGCTTACTACGCACACGTCTAATGAGGTCTTTTCACACTTCCAACAAGCATGCAACCATCATCTCATTTGTGTGATGGCACGCCATACTTGAGCTGCGGGCACGGCTCCAGCATGCAGAGACGGTAGGCAAACAGACAAACATCTTTAAATGATGCAAAACAAACCTTCTGTTGCGATCCGTGACTCGGATCTTCACATATTATTGTTTATTTTTCCATCTTTGTTCTTATTCTCCGTTTGATCCGTTTATATCCCGTTAGGTCCATCACCATGGTTACTTATTAGTTTCAGCTGTTACTCCCGGTTCCTGCACACCTGTTCTCTGTTGATCACCTTCCCTTTATAAGCCTTCCTCTTTTCATTCTTCTGCCTGGAACTCTAGTTTGT